>NC_037669.1:71419907-71598314 GCF_003255815.1 Theropithecus gelada
CCCCACAAATTAAAAAAAAAAAAAAAAAAAAAAAAAAAAAAAAAAAAAAAAAAAAAAAAAAAAGAAAGAACTAATGCCAATCTTTCTTAAATTCTCCCCAACAAAAAATGGAGGAGGAGGAAACACTTTCCAGTTCTTTTTGTGAGGTCAGAAATACCCTGATATCAATACAGCACGAAGATACTACAAGAAGAAAAAAACTCTACAGACTAATATCCCTTATAAATATTAATGTAAAAATACTCAAAAATACTAGCAACCTGAATTCAGCAGGATGTTAAGAGTGAGATACATTTCTGGGACACATGGATAATTCAGCATATAAAAAATGATAAATGTAATATGTCACATGAACAGAATGAAGAAAAAAAACCCAATCATCTCCATTGACACAGAAAAATCATTCGACAAAATTTAACACCCTTTCATGATAAAAATACTCAATAAACCAGAAATAGAAGGGAACTTCCTCAACATGGTAAGGGCCATATATGAAATAAATCGCACCTAAGATTATACTCAATGTTGAAAGCCTGAAAAATTTTCCTCTAACATGAGGAAGAGAAGGGTAGCTTTTGCCACTTCTATTCAATATAGTACAAGAAGTTTTGTCAGAGCAATTAGATAAGAGAAAAGGGCATACATATTGAAAAGGAAATAGTAAAATTATCCCTGCTTTCAGATGACATGATTTTATCCATAGGAAACCCTAAGGATTCCACAAAAACTTTTAGAACCAATAAATGAATTAAGCAACGTTGCGGGGTACAAAATCAATTCACACAAATTAGTTGCATTTCTATACATCAGCAATGAACAATCCAAATAAGAAACTAAGAAAATGATTTTTTTTTACAGTAGCATCAAAAAGAATAAAATACTTAGGAATAAGTTAACTGTGGAGACAAAAGATTTGTACACCGACAATTATAAACTGCTAAAAAAATTAAAGATGACATAATTAGGTGAAAAGACATTCTACATTTATGATTTGGAAGAATATTGTTAAGACGACAATATTACCCAAAGAAATCTACCAATTCAATGCAAGTCTTATCAAAATCACAATGGTGTTTTTTACAGAAAAGAAAAAAAAGCATCCTAAAATTCACATGCAATCTCTAGAAACTCCAAATGACCAAAACAACCTTGAAACAAGAACGAAGTTGGAGACATCATACTCCCAGATCTTAAACTGTACCACAAAGCTATACTGATCAAAACAGTGTGGTATTGGCATAAGGCACAGACTAAAGGGAAAAAAACAGAGAGCCCAGCAATAAACCTTCATAATTATGCTCATTTATATATATACACACATATGTGTATGTGTATATATGTATATATATGTATACACACACACACACACACATATATATATATATTTTTTTTTGGGAATGCCAACACCACTCAGTGGGGAAAGGAGGATTTTTTTTTTTTTTTGAGATTATCACCCAGGCTGGAGTGCAGTGGTGCGATCTCAGCTCACTGCAACTTCTACCTCATGGGTTCAAGCAATTCTCCTGTCTCTGCCTCACAAGTAGATGGGGTTTTGCCATGTTGGCCAGGCTGGTCTCGAACTCATGGTCTCAAGTGATCCACCCACCTTGACCTCCCAAAGTGCTGGGATTACAGGTGTGAGCCACCATGCGTGCCCAGCCCAGGACTTGTCTTTTCAGCAAATGGCACTGGGAAAACTGGATATCTGCATGTGAAAATAATAAAGTGGGACCTTTACTTTATGCCACATACGAAAATGAACTCAAAAGGAATCAAAGTTAATAGCTACAACTATAAAACTCTCAGAATAATACATAGCAGAAAATCTTCATCACATTAGATTTGACACTGAGTTTTTAAAATGTGACACCAAAAGCATAAATAGATAAATAAATAGCAACAAAAAAGCAAATAAATAAATAGGACTCCATCAAAATATAATGCTTCTGTGCATCAAAGAACACCAATGAGAATGTGAAAAGGGAATTCAAAGAATGGGAGAAAATACTTGCAATATTACCTGATAAGCGATTAATATCCAGAATATATAAAGATTTTCACAACTCAACAACTACACAATTAAAAAAATGAGCAGAAGACTTCAATAGGTACCTCTCCAAATAATCTATACAAATAACTAATAAGACATAATATGCTCAACATTATTGATCATTAGGGAATGTCAAAATCAAAATTACAGTGAGATATCACTTCACACTCATTAGGATAGCTATTATAAAAAACTGGAAAATAAGTATTGGTAAGATATAGGGAAACTGGAACACTTGTGCATTACTGTTGAGAGTGTAAAATGGTGCCACTGCTTAGTGGCAGTTTGGTGGTTCCACAAAACCTTAAATAGAGAATTACCATTCTATTCCCATACAATTACCATATGACTCAGCAATTTTACTCCAGGTATATGCACAAAAGAAATGAAAGCAGGAACTTGAACAGATATTTGTACATAAATGTTAATAGCAGGATTATTCACAATAGTCAAAAGGTGGTACCAACTCAAATGTCCATCAACAGATGAACGGATAAACAAAATGTGGTATACCTATACAATGGAATAGTATTCAGCCATAACAAGGAAACAAATTCTGATGTGTGCTACTACATGAATGAACCTTGAAATTATCATGTTCAGTGAAATAAACTAGACACAAAAGGACAAATATTGTATGATTCCACTTATTTGAGACACTTACAACAGGCAAATCCAAAGACACAGAAAGTTAGAATTTACCAGGGTCTTGGGGGAGGGACAGACGGGGAATTATTTGATGGGTACAGAGTTTCTGTTTGGGATAGTAAAAAAAGTTCTGGATAGAGATAGTGGTAATGGTTACATGATATTGTGACTATATCTAATGCCACTGGGCTGTACACATAAACAGTTAAAGTGGTAAATTTTATATTAAATATGTATTTTACATGACAAAAATAAATTTAAAAAATACTAGCACAAACATAATAAAGATAAAAAAATAAATGCTCACAGAAGGATGTCTAGTATTAAACATGGTACTGGAGGTCCTAGCCAGGGGAGAAAAAGCTATAAATCCCTTTTGGAGACCTAATGTACAGTGTGATGACAATAGTTAATAAAAATTTATTAAATCTGTGAGGCTGGCAAGATGGCTGAATAAGAACAGCTCCAGTCTGCAGCTCCCAGCACGATCAATGCAGAAGGTGGGTAATTCCAACTGAGGTACCTGGCTCATCTCATTGGGACTGGTTAGACAGTGGGTACAGCAGCCCAGGGAGAGTGAGCAGAAGCAGGGTGGGGCGTCACCTCACCCAGGAAGTGTAAGGGGTTGGAGAACTCCCTCACCTAGCCAAGGGAAGCTGCGAGGGACTGTGCTGTGAGGAACAGTGTATTCTGGCCCAGATACTATGCTTTTCCCATGGTCTTTACAACCTGCATACCAGGAGATTGCCTCGGGTGCCTACACCACTAAGGCCCTGGATTTCAAGCACAAAATTGGGCAGTCATTTGGGCAGACGCCGAGCTAGCCGCAGGAGTTTTGTTTTTCATACCCCAGTGGCACCTAGAATGCCAGCGAGACAGAACCATTCACTCCCCTGGAAAGGGGGCTGAAACCAGGGAGCCAAGTGGTCTAGCTTAGTGGATCCTACCCCCATGGAGCTCAGCAAGCTACGATCTACTGGCTTGAAATTCTCACTGCCAGTACAACAGTCTGAAGTTGACCTGGGATGCTGGAACTTGGTGGGGGGAGGGGTGTCCACCATTACTGAGGCTTGAGTAAGTGGTTTTCCCCTCACAGTGTAAGCAAAGCTGCCAGGAAGTTCGAACTGGGTGGAGCCCACCATAGCTAGGCAAAGCTGCTGTAGCCAGACTGCCACTCTAGATTCTTCCTCTCTGGGCAGGCCATCTCTGAAAGAAAGGCAGCAGCCCCAGTCAGGGGCTTATAGATAAAACTCCCATCTTCCTGGGACAGGGCATCTGGGGGAAGGGGTGGCGGTGGGCGCAGCTTCAGCAGACTTAAATGTTCCTGCCTGCTGACTTTGAAGAGAGCAGCAGAGTGCTCGAGCTCTGCTAAGGGACAGCCAGTCTCCTCAAGTGGGTCCCTGATCCCTGTGCTTCCCCCAGAGAGAAACATCCCAGCAGGGGTGTTTCTCATATAACAGACACCTCATATAGGAGAGTTCTGGCTAGCATCTGGTGGGTGCGCCTCTGGGACAAAGCTTCCAGAGGAAGGAACAGGTAGCAATCTTTGCTGTTCTACAGCCTCTGCTGGGGATACCTAGGCAAACAGGGTCTGGAGGGTCCTCCAGCAAACCTGCAGGAGAGGGGCCTGACTATTAGATGGAAATCTACCAAACAGAAAGGAATATCATTATCATCAACAGAAAGGACATCCACACAAAAACCCCATCTGAAGGACACCAACATCAAAGACCAAAGGTAGATAAATCCATGAAGATGGGGGAAAAAATGTGCAAAAAGGCTGAAAATACCAAAAACCAGAATGCCTCTTCTTCTCCAAAGGATCACAACTCCTCACCAGCAAGGGAACAAAACTAGATGGAGAATAAGTTTGACAAATTGACAGAAGTAGGATTCAGAAGGTGGGCAATAACAAACTCCTCTGAGCTAAAGGAGAATGTTTTAACCTAATGCAAGGAAGCTAAGAACCTTGAAAAAAGGCTAGAGGAATTGCTAACTAGAATAGCCAGTTTAGAGAAGAACATAAATGATCTGATGGAGCTGAAAAACACAGCATGAGAATTTTGTGAGGCATACACAAGTATCAATAACTGAATTGATCAAGCAGAAGAAAGGATATCAGAGACCAAAGATCAACTTACAGAAATGAAGTGTGAATACAAGATTAGAGAGAAAAGAATGAAAAGGAATGAACAAAATCTCCAAGAAATATGGGACTATGTGAAAAGACCAAATATACATTTGATTGGTGTGCCAGAAAGTGACAAGGAGAATGGAATCAAGTTGGAAAACACTCTTCAGGATATTATCCAGGAGAACTTCCCCAACCTAGCAAGGCAGGCCAACTTTCAAATTCAGGAAATACAGAAAACAGCTCTAAGATGCTCCTTGAGAAAAGCAACCCCAAGACACATAATCATCAGATTCACAAAGGTCAAAATGAAGGACAAAATGTTAAGGGCAGCTAGAAAGAAAGGTTGAGTTACCCACAAAGGGAAGCCTATCAGACTAACAGCAGATATCTCTGCAGAAAACCTACAAGCCAGAGGAGAGTGAGGGCCAATATTCAACATTCTTAAAGAAAATAATTTTCAATCCAGGATTTCATATCCAGCCAAACTGAGATTCATAAGTGGAGAAATAAAGTCCTTTGTAGACAAGCAAATGCTGAGAGATTTTATCACCACTAGGCCTGTCTTATAAGAGCTCCTGAAGGAAGCACTAAATATGGAAAGGAAAAACCGGTACCAGTCACGGCAAAAACACACCAAATTGTAAAGACCATCAACCCTATGAAGAAACTGCATCAACTAATGGGCAAAATAACCAGCTAGCATCATAATGATAGTGTGTGTGATCAAATTCACACATAATAATATTAACTTTAAATATAAATGGACTAAATGCTCAGTCTCAGGATACAAAAATCAATGTGCAAAAATTACAAGCATTTCTATATATCAATAACAAACAGAGAGCCAAATTATGAGTGAACTCCCATTCACAATAGCTACAAAGAGAATAAAATACCTAGGAATGCAACTTACAAGGGATGTGAAGGACCTCTTCAAGGAGAACTACAAACCACTGCCCAAGGAAGTAAGAGAGGACACAAATGGAAAAACATTCCATGCTCATGGATAAGAAGAATCAATATTGTGAAAATCACCATACTGCCCAAAGTAATTTATAGATTCATAGCTATCCCCATCAAGCTGCCATTGACTTTCCTCACAGAATTAGAAAAAAATACTTTAAATTTCATATGGAACCAAAAAAGAACCCATATAGCTAAGACAATCCTAAGCAAAAAGAACAAGGCTGGAGGCATCACGCTACCTGACTTCAAACTATTCTACAAGGCTACAGTAACCAAAACAGCATGGTACTGGTACCAAAACAGATATGTAGACTAATGAAACAGAACAGAGGCCTCAGAAATAACACACATCTACAACCATCTGGTCTTTGAGAAACCTGACAAAAACAAGCAATGGGGAAAGGATTCCCTACTTAATAAATGGTGTTGGGAAAAGTGGCTAGCCATATGCAGAAAACTGAAACTGGACCCCTTCCTTACACCTTATACAAAAATTAACTCAAGATGGATTAAAGACTTAAACATAAGACTTGAGCCATAATAACTCTAGAAGAAATCCTAGGCAATCATTCAGGACATAGGCATGGGCAAAGACTTCATGACTAAAACACCAAAAACAATGGCAACAAAAGCGGCAATTGACAAATTGGATGTAACGAAACTAAGGAGCTTCTGCACAGCAAAAGAAACTATCAGAGTGAACAGGCAACCTACAGATGGGAGAAAATTTTTACAACCTATCCATCTGTCAAAGGGCTAATATCCAGAATCTACAAGGAACTTAAACAAATTTACCAGAAAAAAAAAAAAAACCATCAAAAAGTGGGCAACAGATATAAACAGACACTTCTCAAAAGACATTGATGTGGCCAACAAACATATATAAAAAGAAAGCTCATGATCACTGGTCATTAGAGAAATGCAAATCAAAAACACAATGAGATACCATCTCACACCAGTTAGAATGACCATGATTAAAAGGTCAGGAAACAACAGATGCTGGAGAGGATGTGGAGAAATGGGAATGGTTTTACACTGTTGGTGGGAGTGTAAGTTCAACCATTGTGGAAGACAGTGTGGTGATTCCTCAAGGATCTAAAACCAGAAATACCATTTGACCCAGCAATTCTATTACTGGGTATATACCCAAATAATTATAAATAGTTCTACTATAAAGAGACATGCACACATATGTTTACTGCAACACTGTTCACAATAGCAAAGACTTAGAATCAACCCAAATGCCCATCAATGATAGACTGGATAAAGAAAATGTGGCACATATATACCATGGAATACTATGCAGCCATAAAAAAGGCTGAGTTTATGTCCTTTGCAGGGACATGGATGAAGCTGGAAACCATCATTCTCAGCAAACTAACACAAGAACAGAAAACCAAACACCACATGTTCTCACTCATAAGTTGGAGTTGAACAATGAGAAGAGATGGACACAGGGAGGGGAACATCACACACCAGGGCCTGTCAGTAGGTAGAGAGCTACGGGAGGGATAGCATTAGGAGAAATACCTAATGTAGATGGCAGGTTGATGGGTGCAGCAAACGAACCTGGCATGCATATACATATGTAACAACCCTGAACGTTCTGCACATGTATCTGAGAACTTAAAGTTCAATTTAAAAAAGTATTCAATCTTTATAATTTGCTGAGAATAGATTTTAAGTATTCTTACTGCCAAAAAAGAGGTGACTGTGAGGTGATTAATATTTTGATAGCTTAATCTTGTTAATCGTTTCTCAATGTATATGTATATCAAAATATGTTGCAAACCTTAAATACATACTATTTTTATTTGTCCATTATACCTCAGTAAATGTGGAAGAAATAACACTCTTAAATAAGTGGCAAATTTCTTTTTGAAAAAAATATAAGACCTTATAGGAAAATTGAGAAAATGGTGAGATGATGCCAAGAAAATTGCCAAATATTTTCAATGGTGGGAAAGAAGGAGAATCCAGGAGCACAGTTGATATTTGACCAAGTAGAGAGTTTCACCAAACACTGACATGTGCATATATTCCATTCTCGGTTGCCCTTGAAATGGCCCATGCTTTGTGATAATGATACCATTTTAAGAAAATTCATAGCAAGTTATGTAGAAAAGAAATCAAAATCAGCATGAATCAAATTCTTATTGCCAGTAATTAGAGGTTGAGTAACCCACACAGTGAGATAAGTTGGGGAGGTCTTTGGGCTGCATACAAAGAACCCGAGTTTATAGACAGGTTATATTAAGTCTGTATATCTGAGTATTGCTGGTTATTTCACATGTTTCCCCCGCACTGACTCAATTACAACCAGAGACAAAATGTTAAGTAGCTATAAAGTCATTCTGTTATATTCCTACAAATAACCATCACTGCAAGAAGGCATTTGGATGGAGAATGAGAAAAGATTGTCTTGGTGGTCTGTAGAGACCTGCCCCTTGAGTCTGCACAGAGAAAAATAGAGGTACTACACTCAAAGAGAAAATCGAAAATTTTCAAACAGTCCTTGAAGCAGAAGCAGTGTAAGACACATCTAAGAGTAGCATAGTAAAAGTTTAACCTATTGGAAATGAAACCTTCTAATGAATCTTAGGGCAAAGAGTCATCATTTATAGGTAACATGAGAAGTGCAGCCATTTCAACAGTGAAATCACAGACCTTTGGAAAGTACTGTTAATGAGACTTGTACTTAAAGTGTGTAGTATGCAGGAATAGAAATCTTCAAAAGAAAAATAATTCTAGTCTTAAAGAGTTCCACTGAGAAGCAAAAAATAGCAACAAATAAACATTCAGTTCAATAATATAAAAAAGAACTGACAAGAAGTTTGAAATAATTAAGATTAAAGAATTAATTAAAAAGCAAAAATGGAGATTTGAGAGAAAACCATGAGAGCTGGATATATATAAAAGGACAAATAAAATAGATTTTTGCTAGTTTGAATTACAAAAAAGACAAGACAAGTTTGGAAGGAGAAGGAGCTTATTAGTATATCTGGAAAAGATTTTTAAGTTATAAAAATATGCTGTATAAAGCTCATGTGTATTTAAACATCTAAATTAAAGAAATGATTACTGAGATAAATATTTAAAATAGATTCATGATCAGCATACTCAAAAGTAAGTTGAAAATGGTAGAATAGATCTGTGTCCTACAGAGGAGAGGAGAAAAATATTATGTTGCTGAGTCTACAAAACTACTTAATATGTTTTAGAGCATGTGTGAGGATGATGCTGTCGACTAATTTTGTTTTTCTCCCACTTCGTATGTTGGAGTCCTAATCTTCAGTGTGAGTGTATTTGGAGACAGGATCTTTCAGAGGTAATTAAGATTAAATCAAGTCCTAAGGGTGTGGCCCTAATCCAGCAGGATTAGTGACTTTAAATAAGAAACACCAGAGGGCTTTCTTTTTCTCACTGCCACGTGAAGATATAATAAGGAAGCAGCCATCTACAAGCTGGGAAGAAAGCCTTCACCTGAAACGAAATCAGCCTGCACCTAGACTTTGGATTTCCCAGCCTCCAGACATGTGAGAAATGAATTTGTTGTTTAAGCCACCCAGTCTGTGGCACTTTGTTATGGCAACCCGAGCTAACCAATTACAGATGGAAACCTTCCCAATTTATTTTTATCAAAGTAACAAAACTAATTCCAAAACCTACAAATAGTACTGAAAAATTATGGGCCAGTCTCCTAACAGTTTAAAAATCCAAAAGAAAATATTGAATGAATTCAGCAAAATATTCAAAGAATTAACTTGACATTGTAGTTTTACATTAAAGCAGGATCAGAATAGTTGAACACTTGTAGTTTTATTAATCTCATATGCATATAAATAGGCTAAAACAAGGGTCAAAAAACTTCTTTCTGTAAAAGACCAGTGAATATGTTAGACTGTGTGCAAAAGCAGTCTCTTTTATAAGTACTCAGTTATTTCATTGTGGCCCCAAAGTAGCGTTAGGTAATATGTAAATAAATGGCTGAGGCTGTGTTTCAATATAACATTATTAAAACAAGAGTGGGTTTTGCTAACCTCTGGGACAAGGAAGAAACAAAAGATTTTATATCTCTAGAGGCTAGAAAGGGATTGATAGAATTGCACATATAGTACTTTAAATAAAAATCTCAGTAAAACAATGAATAAAATCAATTTTATGAGCATAGATAATCTTTTATAAGGAAACATGAGAAATGCAGCTTTTACAGTCAGGAAAGAAGTTACTGATGCCTAGTATTTTATTGCTATTATTCAATGTTGCACTAGATGTCTTAGCCAATGCAACAAGACAAAAAATAAATGACAGTCTAGCAGAAAAGATAACTTCTATATAATAAATTTTTTTTTCTATCCTAATATGCAAGAAAATCAACTGAAAAAATTTTAGAATGGATGCAGATTTGAATTGTGTGGTTAGATAAAAGATAAATATACAGAAAAATCAATAGTGTTCTTTATTAATACTGAAGAAGACTCCCAAATATTTTCCTGAACAGTGACATATCCTGCTAAGTGATTAGGCCCTGCTGAAGGGAAACATGGCTGTTGTGAGCCACTGTTAGGGATGGGAGTTGATGGCATCATTGGAGTGGGATACATAAAGAAGTAACTATTGAGTCTCACTGAAGAATGTAAAGAAGCCATGAATCAAGGGAAATCTATATGGTCCCCCGGATGAAAAAGTTGGTCATTGTCTGAATACTTAATCCCCAATAAAATCAGAAAAGCATGAATTTTAACTAAAAAAGTCATTCACTCAGTCGCCAAATAAGTAGTCTAGCCACCCTTCTAAGGGCTTGGTTTCATTAAAGAATAAAATGCGAAGGTTCTTGTCCTTGTAACTTCTTTCTGGCCCTTATTGAGATTACATTCTAGCCAGGCAAGATAGGCCATAAGCTATAAGCCTACTTACATATTTTAGAAGGTGGTTAAAGAGGCATAAAAGTGAGAGAAAGAAGATCAAAAGTTGAGTAGCAGTCAATTTTAAATAGTGGGGTTAGGTGTGCCCTTCCTGACGAGGAGGTGACATTTAAGCAAAAGAGGTCCAACAGGACTCCTTTAAGTCTATCTGGGGGAGAAACATCCCAGGTCCAAGTCAGTGCCAAGGCTCTAAGGCATGGATAAGAATTAGAAGAAGGAATAGAGGTAAGAGCAAGGAGCCAGCCTGACTGGAGTGAAATGAACATGTGAGGGGGTAAAAAGTAAGACATGATGTACGACAGTACAGGAAGAGGTCATGTAGTTCTAGCATTCATTGTGTGAATCTACAGTAAAATGCTAATTATTAAATAGTACAATGTTAGTATTATTGGAATAGGTTTCTTCAATTATATAATAATTGAACCTGCTATGTAGCAGGTCAATAAAACAGCCTCAATAAAATAATCATTTAGAAGAGCTAAATATTGGATAATTCATATAAGATAGGTTTGGTGTTCCATATTTAGAATAGCCACCTTGCGGGCAGGGGTGGTAAGGGAGGGGAATGATCTAGTTGAATCGTACCATGGAAGAAGAGGCAGGAGATTTGGAGTGCAAGATGGACTTGGCCTGTTATTGCTAGCTTTGAATACAGAGGAAGCAAGTCCCGGCAGGAGTCAGAAGCCTGGAATCAGTCTTCATGTTGTCACTGGTTGATCCTGTGAAAGTTATGTAGCCTTTCTGGGCCCTGATTTCCTCAGTCCCGGTCACTGTTTCCTTTCCAGAGTGCCATCGAACACTTACCAGTGCACAGTAGTGGATAAGACCCTAGGGGTATGGTGTCCAAACTTTAGTTCAAATCCTGACTTGACTAGAGAGTAGCTGTGAGACCATGGCATTTATCTAACCTCTGCTTTTCATTGTTCCCATCTGCAAAGAGGAACACAACCCCTATTATACGGGCATGAATGGGATAGATATATAATACACATTATGTAGTTTGATACTTAGGTGCTCAGTAACTGTCCCCTTTTGTTTATCAGAAGTAAAATATTCTTGAAATAAGAGAACAATAGTAATACAAGTTTACTATTTGTGTTCTGGGCACTTTTTATTACCAGAACTTCATAAGATCGGTGTTATTATTCCCATGTTACTTATCAGAAAACTGAGGCTGTAAGGGATACAAAACTTGCTCAAATAGTAAATAGACTATTTAGTAAATAGAATAAGTCTAATAGTAAATAGAATAAGTCTAACTTATTCCAGAGCTCAACTTTTAATCACTACCATTTAATGCTTTAATAATTACCCATATATGTAAGACATTTTGCATACATTACATATTTTACCTAAAAATGAGTCTGTTAAGATAAAGCCTCAATTTTCCTTTCTGATCTTAAATTGAGGCAAATAGTTCGGTGGCATATCAAGCTGTTTCCTTAGAGAATTAGAACAATTATCAGCTTCTCAGGAATCAGTAAATGGTGACATTTCTCAAAAAGTGAAATATTACAAAGGCAGTTGCTATTAATTTTTAAATAACTGCTGGAGCCTAGTCCTGACAGCAAGAAGCTCCATATATATATATATATATGGATATATATATATATATATTCTGCCTAATTTGATGAGGATGAACTTCAAAAAACAGATGAAATCTTTTTAGTTTTTCACCTCAAAGATAATTAGCTTGAAATATAAGAGATGAGAGTAAATCACAAATACTGTTATTTCAAAGACATTTCCTTCCACTTAATCCTGATTTGCTTGATGCCTTGATTCATAAAAAGTAATATTCCATCTGTATGTAAGTTTTGCACATTTTGTTCAGAAATACCATTCTTGTATTTTAGCCCTTCAATGGTAATTTCCAAGATTTCAGCTCCTCTTATTTGACAGCTATTCACAAATTGCTTGAAATCTCATGAGTATAAACAACAAATAAAGAAATATGGTAAAACTGAGAAATATCAGGAGGTCAAAGATAAAGTGAGGACATTTTTCTTTACAAGCCTGAAAGTAGTAGTTCATTCAATTCTCCTTGCTGCCTTGAAAGATCAGGAGTCATTCCTACGTCCTTTTCCTGTGGCTTGGTTATATCAGCTGGAGCCCTCACTAGCCTGGAAGGGACCTCGAGAAGACATATATGCTTGCCTGATAGTTTCAAGCAAGGTTTTACCCAATATAGCAACACAGGCATCTGGGCAGTGCTTGTAAAACTGAAATAAACATTTGTCGATCAAACCCAAAGTTTGCCCTAAAGGACTACATTTTTTAGTATTATTTCATTTCTAGCAAAACCTCTACCTTGGGATCATGTCTAGAGGCCTAAACAAGGGCCAAGTCAATTTCCTTTTTTAACTTTGGCTGACTTTCATCATGCATCATGTCTTCTCCTAAGTTGTTTACCCTGAGTTATCATTTATTGTAACCATCTAAAAAATTCATCCTAATGCTACTCAGATATTTGGCTCTACCAATCAATATCAAAAATGAAATTCTGAATGGAATAATTTTCTTATTTTGTCATTCCCATTGGATCCACCAGCCACAGGAGACAACGTGTTGGTATTTGGGTGCCAGAGTAGACAAGAAAGGGAAAGAACCTGTATTTGCTTTGGAAAATTATTCATCCTTTTACAAACCATGGACTCTGACTGCGTATCTCTTAATGAAATGTTTCTAAACCTAACCAAACTGCCAGAAAGAAATTTGTAATAAAACCCGGCCTTTTGTATCACTATTTTCTTTTTTTTTTCACCTCATTACTATGACAAAAAGTATATTAGTGTCTGAACATTTCATCAGTTCCAAGAACTGCAGCTGTAGGCACTTCGTAAAATGGAAATTGGTGACTGGTTGGGTTCTTTATTGCATGTCTACCACACCCATAATTGTTTAATTTGTATTGCATGTGTACACTCAAATCTTATACATGGTGTACCAGGCCTGGGAAGCTCGGTTGGTGATAGCAGAAGTTACCTTAAAATGGTTTGAGAGGTGAGTTTGGTGATTTGGGTTGTGCAATAGGTAAAAAACCTAAAACATTGTAGAATATTGAATTATTCTAAAATAATATCTTACATATTCCCTTCCAGTGTCACTGGTATTTTATCCTATGGTTCAGGAACCATTTGAGCAACCAGAGCCAATTCTCCAAAACTGACCCCACAAAACAACTGACTGGGGCAGACGAAAAATCCATGTGTCCCCTAGGGAGCAAGTCTCCTCTGCTTCTCAAGCAGTGCAGGAAGGTTCATTGTTGGGCCACATATGACAGTGATGGAGACATTTGTCAGAGGGGGGAGTTCTGAGCAGCTGGGATCTTCATCATGGCAGATGAGAACAGGATTGATATGCCAGTAATAAATCTTCTATCACTGAAGAAATTAGTGATCTGTTCTGCTATATTTTGCTTTGACAAACTCTCAAAAGGGGAAAAATCCACCTTAATAAGAGGACTTTTTAAATATTAGGATTCGACTAATAGATGTAAGGGAAGAGGGCCAGGGTCCACCTGGGACTCTTGTTTAGATAGACACCAGCCCCTTGTTTATCTTAGTGTTGAGAAAAATTGATTTTTTTGTTTCATAGACTGTGTTGCTTCCCCGCCCCATGCCATTCAATAGTCAGACCACAATCCTGGCTGACTGAGCCCTTGGCAGACCCCAGAGACACACCAGGAAATATGAAGCCATGATACTCTAAGGGATTACATCTAGATGGAAAAGGAAAACCCTATTCTCAGAAACAATTAGTGAACAATTATGTTTTATGAATATTTTAAGAGATCGTTGCATTGTCGGGTAGCCAAAGAAATTTCACATAGTGGAAGGATTAAGCTTTAAAGCTAAATTGAATTTAAATAGCATTTTATCTGTTTGAATATTTGGCTGGTTATGTTGTAATTCGTATGGTTTCTCTTACCTCTTGAAAAAGTGAGCCTCAAACTTTGCAAGTGCTCGGATCACCTGGGGAATGCATTAGAGGTACAGTTTTGGGTGCTCCCTCATACACGCATGTGGCTTCAGACATTCAGAACTGAGCCTTTCCTTAGGTGATATCTTTTTTAGAATAGAGTCAGGTATAGTTTATAAATTGTAGCAATTTCTCTTCCTGTGAACATTTAGAAATATTAATTATCTCCACTTCTAACAAATGAATTGGAAACCTAACTAGGATTCAAATAAAAAGCCTGACTCAAGGCTGGCCACCTTGGGCAGCTGGCACAGGGCTGGGGAGGGGGTCTCTGAGTGGGTACCTCCCGAGAACAAGAGGAGATGGGATAACTGTGGACAGCGGGATCTGGGAGAGAAGGAAAGGGAACAGAGAGATTTGGTAGGTTTCCCATTATGTTAGGAAGTGTGGATACTGAGGTTTCTATGGGGGTTTGGGTCCTGTTTCTGCCACATCCCAGCCACGTGAACCTGTGCAAGTTCCTTGGCCCCTGTAAACGGTAGGTCTTCAGCTAACTTGGATATCAGTGCTGCTTATCTGAACTGGTATTAATATGAGCAATATTTATTTACTCAAGAGGGTTGTTGTGTGTGTGTTAAATAATTTAACATCTGTGAAACTTGGTAGAATAAAAGTCAATTAATTATTCTTTGTGTGTTTAGTTTATTTTAAAATTTTGAAATATTCCATATCATTGTTTGTATTGTCTTGTTAAAATGGTTTATATGGTATGTAATAAATATATTGCATTTTTTAATAGTTCAGACTTTTTAAATTTTAAAATGAAGAAAAATTGAGTGCAATTTCTTGGGCCTTATCCTGAGAGATTTTTAGCTTAGGAACTGTGGGGTGGGCCCCAGGAATCTGCATTTTGGAAGCACTCCTAGGGATTGTATTATAGATAATACCTGAGCTACCTTTGGAAAACTAGTGTATATACTCAGAGTTCCTTATTGCAAAGAGAAACATTCTGTAAATTCTGTATATATATGTGGGGACATCACACATTTATGGGTGCTCAGTAAATGTGTGATAAATGAAGGAATGAACAGGTAAATGAAAAAGAAGACTAATTCTATATTTCTCACCTTCAGTACTGTTGACATGTTGGGCCAGATAATTCTTTATTGTGGGAGCTGTCCTGAGTATGGTAGGATGTTTAGGAGCATCCCTGATTTCCACCCACCAGATGCCAATGGTACCCTCTCTAGTCATGACTAAATTGTCACCAGATAACCAAATGTCCCCTGCAGGCCAAGTCATCCTGTTTGAGCCAGTCTCATAGGTTGATGCAACAGCATAAGGGAAGACCCCTAGCACGTGCGGGGCACACAACATGCATTAAATAAACATTAGCACCATCGTGTAAATCATGGCCATTTCTTAAGACCATTTTGGATGTTGAATTTTTAAAATGACCTTCAGACGAACTGAAGGAAGGACAGACTAGATGGAGCATTCCAACAGGAAGGTTTGTTTGCTGGTTCTGCAGGCCTTCTTGTAAGGTTAGATAATTATTTTCTTTTTCAGAATATCTGAATATGAACACAGGAAGAAAGTTAATTTGATTTTGAGCATGCCTAGTGGATGTCTGGCCCTTAATTTTTAAAAAATGTTATGGGTTGTAATTTACCAGTGTGATTCCCATTAATCCCATAGGGAGTCAATGAATAAATCCATACACAAGATTTGAAAATGTAACCTTGGATAGGATCCGCTTGTTATATTCATGAGAATTATGATTGCCTACACATGGACACATTTCTTTTCTCCCTCTCCATTAAAATTTTAAAGCCACACACTTAGCAAAAGGAACTCATTTTGTCAAGAAAGCAAATAGAAAAAAGAAATTAAAAATGTTACTGTGATAAACATTATCTTTACTTCAT
Organism: Theropithecus gelada; assembly: GCF_003255815.1. Classification (NCBI taxonomy): domain Eukaryota; kingdom Metazoa; phylum Chordata; class Mammalia; order Primates; family Cercopithecidae; genus Theropithecus; species Theropithecus gelada. The sequence continues at coordinate 71,436,480 of NC_037669.1, forward strand.
TATTTAAACATTTGGCCATTCTTAATAGCTTTAACCAAACAATTGAGTTTCCCTGGGGTCAGAGGCAAGCGAGGCTGTGGTGTGAACTAGAAGTAGATGACTTTGTGCTTTCTTGCATCGCAGGAAACAATGAGGATTAGTATCCTCATAGAAGCACACAAGGATGTGTATCATCTCAGACTGAATTCTGCCTTTTACTGGGGATTCAAAATAATGAATTAGGAACTTTAGTAAGATAGGTAAAATGAAAGAAATACTCAATAGGCATCTTACCTTCCTTCTGCCTGAATTCTACCATGTCAGTAGCTACCACTGTAACAGCTATGGCAACCGCAACACCAACAACGCCACAAAACAATGCCTATTTCTACTAGCAGAACTGCTACTACCACTACAAACCTCTTCCCTACAACTGCTCTTACAATGCAATAACAACTACCATTGCTACCACATAGCCACAATGACAACAAGAACACTACTACTATTACTACTGCTACTCTTTTACTAATTCTGGAAAATAACTGTGTTGAGAACTTATCATTTCATGGATTTCACCACCATCCTCTGACATAAGTATTATGACCCCACTTTGACTAATTAGTTTGACTCAGGTGCTCATAGAATGCAGTTTTAGGGTCCCAGAAAGTTCACTCAAGGTGTCACTCTGGATCTCCTCTTCAATGATGTGATGCTTTACATTGTGTCCCAGGTGGCCATACAACCTTGGGCAGGCAGCTTCACCTTCCCGGAACTTGGCCATCATGCTTATACAACGCAGAGGATGGATTAGATCATTCACAAATAGTTCCCTCTATTCCCTCTCAGATTGATTGTATCACCATATTATGTGAGCTGGGAGCACTGTGGCATCACATAGTGACATATAACTGAATGTTCATTTTGTCCTCTGGGTTCTCATGGGGATGGCCGCCTAGAGCTGTGGTCTAGCCAACAGGCAATGATTGAATTTGTCCTCTCCTGGCCAATAGAACAACATTAAGATCAGGATCCTCAGTGTCTACACCAGGAGGGGCGATGGAGTAGAACATTTTTATTTGAACTTTGCCTTTCTTTATGGTTCAGAAAATGATGACCATGGAAACCGCATAAGTTAGACTTCCTTCAAAAGCATATTAACTCAAGAGAAAGACTGAGGGAGGATTAGTAAGTGGGAAGAACAAGGTCAGGCCTTTCTGTGAATAACAGAATTGTGAATGACAAAAACATGCTTAGTTTTGTTATTCATAATAGCAAAAAGTGAATGTCATATATATGCCCATGAGGAGGGGGCTGGCTAAATAAATTATGAAACTCTTCTACAACATGATACCAAGCAGCCATTAAAAATGATTCCATATTTGATACAGAATGATACCCATTTAAGTAAATGACAAAATAAAATTTCTATATAGCATAATCCCATTCCTCCTCAAATTCTCAACATTTCAAACTCTACAAGTACAAGCAAACTTTAAAAAAATATACAAAAATATCAGTCATAGGTATCTCTTGGCAGTGGGATTAAATACTTTTTTTATGTATAAATTGTTGATAGTAAGTAGAAAAACATAAAGCTATTTCTAATTAGGGAAAATTTAGATGTGGGGGTTATAAGTATACTCTAGTGATAAAGCCCTTCTTTGAAATGATTTTCCTCTCAACTTTGCAAATCGTCTGTAGATTTAATTTTCATGCCACATTGGAAAATCAGGCCTCTTCTTGTTAGAAACTCAAATCCCCTATCTGATCAGCCATGTTATTTGGAAGCTTTGATTCTAAATAACTTGTAGCTTCTTATGAAGGTTAAATCCTCCCAGATGGAAAAGGGACAATACTGGCATGTGCAAAAGGATGCTCCATGAGTTCTGACAGCACCTCCTGTGAACACTGCTAGAACAAGTGCCAAACTTCAAAGACAACTATTTTGAAGGAAACAATGCTTATTTAGACATATACATTATAAGGTGTAAACTAAGAAAAGTACTCTTTAAAAAGCACATTAATGAACACACAGAAAGGCAGCCCTCTTTTTAGCGTAAGTTTATGCTAAAATTATATACAATTTTCAAATTAAGTCCTTTCAATCTCTAGTCTTGCCTCTCAGATTCATTTTGGTTTGCTAATCTATTTTCCTCCATCAGTTTTCTCTTTGTGCACAGTGCATTCTGGGCTCTTTTTTTTTTTTCCTAGAGGCCTGGAGGCATTTTAATGGGCTATGTCAACAAATGAGCTTAATTGATCCTGTTGGGCTTTCATTTAGGCAAGGATGGTGAGGAGCGGATGGCTCAGTGCTCTTCTGAAAATTATAGTTTTACAAAAATGCATTTCCATCTGATTTTATTTGCTGAAGGAAATATTCACTTCTGTGTTGTTCAATATATATTAATCACTATATTGCAAGCATCCGCACTTTATTTTTTTGAGATACTCTGTCACCCCTGCTGGAGTGCAGTGGTGCGATTTTGGCTCACTGCAACCTCTGCCTCCCGGGCTCAAGCGATCCTCCCACCTCAACCTCCTGAGCAGCCAGGACCACAGGCATGCACTACCATTCCTGGCTAATTTCTTGTATTTTTGGTAGAGACAGGATTTTGCCATGTTGGGCTGGTCTCAAACTCTTGAGCTCAAGTGATCTGCCTGCCTCAACCTCCCAAAGTGCTGGGATTACAGGTGTGAACCACTGGGCCCAGCCTATCCCTACTTTAAAAGACATGTTTCCCCAACTCTGCTGGTATGAATCCTAGACCACCATTTGGTAATTTATGGTAGCTATTCTTCAAAGAGGTTCAATGGCTATCAAAGACCTTCTCGAAGTCTTCCCTCCCAGAAAACCCTGGTGGGGTGAGACTGAGAAGTAAAAGACCAATTTACCAGAGGACTAAGAACTAGGTCAAGAGCCATATCAAACTTGGGTCAAACATTTTTGTCGAGTACCTCTCAATTCTCCCAGAAGGGTTTGTCCTCTCCACTATCCTCTTAGGCTGCCCAAGACTCAGTGATTTAGCATCCTTTCTGTCTGTCCTAAACACATTCCTTAAAACAACGTCCAGTGCTAGCAACTTCATTCTGCTGGTCGCCTCCCAACACACACGCTGCAGAAAGTGCTTTGATCATATCATTTTCCTATCCTCTGATCCACCTTCTGGTGTTCAGCGGTGCTGCTTGGCATTATTAACACATCGGTTCAGTCTCCCACATGCTTCCTGACACCTCCTCCCTTCTCAAAATGCTAACATCTCCTTCTGCTCACCATTCTTTGATGACTTTGCTGTTTCCTTCAGAGACAATTAAAGCAATAACAAGAGAACTTCCACAAACTCCCATCTCCACAACCACTTACCTTTCAGCAGGTGTGTCTATATGCTGTGTCTTCCTTCTTGTCACCGTAGGTGAACCAGCCACATTTCTCCCCAAAGGCAACACTTTCCCTTGTGTACAAGAGCTCATCCTCTCTGCGCCGAAACACTGCTCCTGCAATTAATTCCCTGCTCTCTTCCCCCTACGTCATCAATTCTGGCTCCTCTACTAGATTATTCCCAGCTGTGTAGAACACGTTGCAATCTCTGCCACCTTTAAACAATCTTCCTTGATTCCATTGCTCCCTCCAGCTAAAGCTTCACTTATCTGCTCTGCTTTTACAAACCTCCTCTAAGAATGATCTATGCTAATGGTCTCCACATTCTCCCTGAACTTATTCAACCAGTTTTTTTTTTTTTTCAGGTGTTTCTACAGAACCCACTGAAACTACTTTCAGCAGTGTTGCCAATGAATTCCTTGTTGCCAATTATAATAACCACCTGTCTCTTTTCTCATTTCCTCCCATTGAGTATTCTAAATACAGCAACCAGACATCAGTTAAATCATGTCATGCCTCTACTCAAAACTCTTTCCTGGCTCCTCTTTGTATGAAGTCCTGATAATTTTACACAATATCTTGCATGACATGGCCCGCATTACCTCCCAGCTCTCAGCTCATCTTCCTCTTCCTCTTGCTCACTCTACCTCACTCAGTCACATCATCTTCTTGCTACTGCTTGAATAATTCAGGTGCACATCCATCTCAGGGCCTTTTCATGGGCTATTTTCTCTCTGTTACATGCATGGCACACTTCCTCAAATCCTCCAGGTATCTGCTTATATGTGACTCCATCATTGAGGTAAACTCTGTCTACTCCATTTACAAATTTACTTTATCCCAGCTCTTGTCACTCCCTTATTCCAATTAGGCTTGTCACTTATTTGTTACTTACTTATTACGTTTCTTGTCTGTCCAGTGTGAGAGCTCTTTGAAGGATATGATTTTGTGTACCAGCTTTGAGGACCGCTCTTGGCACAGTACACACTCAGTAAATCATGTCTTGAATGAAGGAACTAGTGATAAAATGACCAATAGTACTTTTTGAAGCTTGGTTTCAAAAGACTTATAAAAATGCATATTTTTGGCTTCACATATGACTACTTAATTATAGTCTATGGAACTGGGCCCTGAGAATCTAGTTTATTCTTATGCACAAGGATTCCTTGTAGTAGGAATCAGAGTGACAGAATACTGAATGGCTATTTTGTAGTAAACCAGTAATAGATAAGAGTCTCAAATAACTAGGCCAATGGTTTTGAAGCTAGGGCTATTTTGCTCCCCAGGTGACATTTGGCAATGTCTGGAGACATTTTTGGTTGTTCACACTTGGGGAGAGTGGGGGTGGAAAGGGTGTGCTGCTGGCATCTGGTGGGTAGGACACTGCCAAACAACCTACAATGCACGGCATGTCTCCCAAGGATAGAGATTTGTCTGGCCCTAAATGCCAATAGTGGTGAAGTTCAGAACCTTGGACTAGGCTCAATTTCTGTCCTGGACAGCTTCTGATCCCTAGCTCCAAACAAGAAACTTGTCAAAGATTTACAGAGCAAAGAGAACATTGTTTTAAGAGTTATGATGAGATTTTCAGCCTCAGCCCTGCTTTTAATTCTATTATCTGGATTATATCACTTTTTTATTCTATGTAATTTTATGACATTAATTGTTATATCACTTATTCATTCTATTTAGGAACTTAATTTTGTCCCCTAAGGTGCATAAGTTGAAGCTGTAACCTGTAACATGACTGTATTTGAAGATAGGGCCTTGCAGGAGGTAATTAAAGTTAAATGAGGTCATAAGGCTGGGGTCCCAGCTGATAGGACTGTTTTCCTTATAAGAAAAAAGAAGAGACCTCAAGAGTATGTGCACACAGGAAAGAGGCCATGTGAGGACACAATGAGAAGGGAGCCATCTGCAAACCAGGAACAGAGACCTCCCTAGGAACCAAGTCCCTTATCACCTTGATCTTCTTGCCTCAAACTGTGGGAAAGTAAATTTCCATTGCTTAAGCCACCAGTCTGTAGTATTTTGTTATGGAAGCTTAAGCAGACCAACACATATTGTAAATGGGCTTTGCTGTTCATGCTGCCCTTTATTTTTATGACAGCATCTTGATTTTCCTTTGGAGGAGACCTTATCTCTTGCATCGCACACTGTAGTTCAGGTAGGTTGACCTCACCTTCCGGCTCTAAGGACAGACCTATAAGCTAGGTTTGGCCAATCAGAGTGCCTTGGTCTTTTCACCCCAGTGACTGAAACGAAACCTATAGAAATTATGGGATTTTATTGCATCTACTGGAGAAGAAGATCTTCCTTTCTGCCAGCTTAATGTTTGGAAAATGTGATCCTATAGCTGCCAGGCATCTTTACTGGCTATGGGAAGCTGCCTGAGAGTGAAGCCAACACTAAAGAAAACAGAACCAAGTGGTGGAGAGAAACTGAGTCCCAGTGATGTTCATATCTTTAGATCTAACTTTGCATGGGGGCAGATGGGAGGGAGGAGCTGGAATTTTCATTCACAGAAGTCAACAAATTCTTCTTATTTACTTAAGTCTGTTTGAGTGAATTGTAAAACTTCCAACAAACTATGTCCTGTTTCAAATTTCCTTGAATATAACACAAGGAGCTGGATTTGCCTTATAGCTAAGAATTTGTAGTATGCACAAAATGGTCTCAAAGAGCCAATTTTTTACATCTGATAATAAGCAATAATGATGAAAACATGCAAGTTAAACCTTTGCCCCTAAAGAAATGTTGCCTGTGAAACGAGTTTGAGGAATACAGTGGGGATCAGAATCCATCCTAGGGTTCCTCCCTTTGGTAAAAGTTAAATTGGAAACAGCAGGATCCTTATCACATTTGGGAGAAACTGAAGTTCTGGTGGTGAGGCAGGCCAACTCTGGCCTAGTGGAAGAAGAGAAGGAGAGGAAGAAGTACAACTGTAAATCAGTTTTTAATGTGTGCAGGCCACTTGGCTTTGCTGGTAAGGAATCATGTATTACATACATTCCACGGTGCACCCAAAGTGGAAATGGGGTTTATCATTTCTGGGAGGAGATAGTCATAATTCAGAGCTATTAACAAAAATAATAGGGCTGAGGCCCTGAGAAGCTTTTCTTAGAACACAGTCACACATTCCACCTAACCCAATTTATGCAATGTCATGAGTCAGAAGAGATCCCCATCAGGTCTGTCATGCTTGTCATAACATGGCATTTGAATAGAAGACATCCCTTCCCAAGAGAAATTCCTGCTAAGGAACTGTGTTATTTAATGGGGTTTGAAGATACCCTTTTAAGTTTCAGGGCCTGTTGGTATGAAATTTACACGAGAACAAGCAACTGTTGGCTGAGCTCCATTTAAAGGAAAACAAGCTTTCTCCAGGCAAGGATTCAGAGGGGCAGGCTCTGTGGCTATAATTAGCTAATGATGGCAATGGAGCATAGCAGAGAAAGAAGATGGGGGGTGGGCTTTGGTTTGAACATGGAATCACAGATATGCTTTTTTTTGTTTATAAGCTGCCATCTGTGAATCTGAGTTACCTCCAAAATAACCCTGTGGCTATTAATGACAATGTTTTTCATCCATAGTGTCGCTGTTTTGGCTGAGCTAATTGGACCAGAGGTGGACCCCTGGCTCAACACTGGCCATCACATTCTCTTGGGATTTGAAAATGGGGCACAGGGACATTCTAGTTGGTTTATGGTTGCCATTGGTTGTTTTTTCTTGAACTTGGGACATGTACATTTCAAGAGACATAGGCTGATAGGGCAGGACTGTCTCAGTCCTACATTTTTATTTAGCTTGGAGGAAGGAACAGAGACAGCTTTGAATCCTTTGGAGGAAGCCTTGGGAAAAACAGCAAGTGATTTAGAAAAAGAGGATCCAGTGAAGTCTACAGTTTCTAGACCCTTGGCAGATTCCTTAACAGGTTATTAATTTCAAGACTAGGTGTTGTTAAGAAAGAATACAGCTCATTATCTAATCCACTTTATATTTTTATTTCAAAAGTAGCATTTCAAGCTCTTTGAGCCCCTACAAGTTTAATAGTGACAGAGTAATAATGTTGCTGGAATTATTTAAGCAGAAAAGTATTAAGGCATTGAGAATATTGGAATAAAAACCAAACCAAAGTTCTTTTCCCATCCTCTCAACAATCAACACAGGAGACTTCTATGACCAGAGGTGTGGGCTTTTTTTCTTTCCCTACACACCAAGCGAACAAGCAAGCAATTTTGCAGCAGACACTAGCTGGGTGTTCTCTAATTCAGTTCAATTCTGACACTATCTCCAGGTAGATAGTGTCAGAATATCACAAGTTGAGGACTTAGTCCCCAAGACTGCCCCGCACTTCTTCGGATGACAATCACAAGCTCCAAGTTGTTTAACCTGTGCTTCTGACCAACTGGCTATAAATCAAGGTTTTTTCCTTGGGCTTAATTAATTTCCTAGAGCAGCTCACAGAATTCAGGGAAACAGTTAAACTTACTGGTTTATTATAAAGGGTATTACAAAGGATACAGATGAGGAGTGTATATGAGGGAAGAGGTGCTGAGCTTTCAGGTCCTCCCTGGGCTCACCACCCTCAAGCAGCCTCCATGTGTTAAGCCATCCAGAAGCTCTCTGAACCTAGTCCTTTTGGGCTTTCATGGAGGCTTCATTACATAGGCATGATTGATGAAACCATTGCCCGTTGGTGATCACCTTAACCTTTGGGACCCGTTTCCTTCCCCTTAATCTTGCCTTGGTCTTTTGGTGACCAGCTCCCATCCTAAGGCTACCTAGGGGCTGCAACCCATCAGTCAACACATTGGCATACGAAAAAACACATCAGTTTGAGGACTTCAAAAATTTTAGGAGTTGTATGCCAGGAGATGGGGACAAAGACTAAATACGTTTTACAATATTACAGGCATCTTGGTCTTACCCATCTTTAAATTATTTCCTTCTTCATTGTAGACATTTTCAAAAAATAGTTACACACTCATGGCATATTTTTTAATTGAAATGTAGAGAGAGTAACAAAAGATATACCCAAGTAAGACATATTGCCAAAATGGCACAATATGAGTTACCTCATGTAATTCATAGAGAAGGAGATCTTCTCACAGAAAAGTAGACATACAAAAAGGCAAGATTGGTGTGTCAATCATATATCCAAATATATTGCTCATTCCTAAATATCTGCACTGATCTCGATGCCATGGGTTAGGTCAGCATATCCAAGTGATTCATTATTCCTATGAATATGTTTTCCAAAGTTTATTTTGCAGTTAACTAGCAAAAGAAAGTCACAGTTTTTCACATCAGGAAAAAATTTGTAAATAAAATGAAACCTCTCATTAGTGACATTCCTTTCTAAATGCTGTGTTGCCACAAATCATGACAGCAAATCATTCGGACGCTACACTTATACTTTGACCTCCCTTGCTTTCTCTTCCTGCCTACTGTTATCTCTTTTACTTCTCTGATTAGAAAAAATTTGTCCAGTGCTATTTTAGTAAAAGTGCTGGTTGAGCCTTTTGGAAGAGAACATGGCTAGGGTAAAGGGAGAGAGTGAGTTAGCCCTGTATGTTTCATGTTTGGGGGACTTCAAGCAGCAAGTAACAGCTGGAAATTTTGTAGCTGGATAAAATTAGATTCTCCCTGAATTCCTCACTCAGTAACACAAGAAATGGGGAAGGATTATCCCTGTCTATTATGAAGGGATGGCTTAGTTCTAATAGTTTCAGGAGGACTGAGGCATTGTTTCTTGTTTGGCTGACAGTGAAACAACTTTACAGTTAGCTCCAAGACAATGGTTGTGGTCAGACTCCTAGGTGTATGCAAATGGTGGTGGCAGCTTAGACTTCTGTAAACCTACCCAACATATTAGTCCTGCGATGGTTCAGATGGCATTTGACAGCAGCTACAGACTCTGTGGCTGGGAAATCTAATTCATACACACAGGTAATTTCACCTCAAGGCAATTTTCAGAAAGACTTAAGGGAGGGTATACTTATCAGGAGTCTCTCTGTAGGGAGTAAGAGACACCTCATTATTCTGGCTTAAACAGAAAGGGATTTATGACTCACATCCCTAAGAAGTCAAGGGATCTACTAGCTTCAGGAATAGCTGAATACAGGGGAATCGTTGTACTCATTCTCTCTCCATCTCTTACCTCTGGTTTCTTCTGCAGTGACTTTTAGTTTCATACAGGCCTTCTCATCCTGGCGGTCCCTGAGAGCTCTGGAATTATACTACATTGCAACCACAAATCCCAGCAGAAAGTGAACTTCTCCCTCCCCAGTAGTTCTAACTATTGCTGAGATTTCTGAGATGGATTCACTTCGATCTGGGGTGGGTATTGGTTAAGAAATTCATTGGCCAGACGCAAGGAAGTATTCTCTCCTGGAGTCAGGTGTGTGTGTATGTACGAGATGGGGTATCACTGGCCCCCACTGGAACTCATAGACTGAGCATAGAAAAGAGGTGATTTCCCAAAGGAGAACCAAGATGCTCTTACTAGAAGAATGAGGGCTGGAAGGTGGGTTTACAAAACCAGGGTTTGCAGATGTTTACCACAAGGAGACCCCTACAAGGACTAGTCTTCATACTTGAGTATGTAAGGGCTGGTGATTTATCTAGATGAGGCATAAATGTTCACATGTCTTCATTCACACTCGCAGGCTAGTTTAAACCTGACACGTTCAGATTTGACTTATTTTAAACCGACCAGGATGAGATTAGATGGGAGGGGACTTGAGAATAGGAGGGGAACTGACTTCCCTTTATACCTAGTACTTTCACATATGTCATATATGTATGGTTTATTCTCTTATATTATTTCAAGGCAGGTGTGATTGCCATTTTAATATGGAAACAAACAAAAAATAAAACAAAGAAACCTGTCTGCGGTGACACAGCTAGTAAGAATCTAGCTCCTGTCTTCAACCTAGCACATTATTTTCATGTTTATAGAACTCAAAAAATTGATTAGTAAGCTAGAAGTCTTGTGTTTGTGGTGCTGATGAGGGAGGTCACTCCCTGATGCTCAAATGTGTTAGTATCTTCCTGCCTTTTGATATATCATTTCTGTGGTTTGGTTGCTCATCTGTTAGTTTGTGCTGCTATAAGAACATATCATAGACTGGGTGGCTTTAGGCCGCACACATTTTTGTTTCACAGTTCTGGAGGCTGGAAAGTCCAAGGTCAAGGTGCCAGCATGGCTGGGGTCTAGGTGAGGGCCCTCTTCCTGGTTTGCAGATGGCCACCTTCATTACTATGTCTTTGAATGGCAGAGAGTGAGTAAGCTCTGTCTGGTCTGTTCCTGCTTTTCCAAGAACACTAATCCCATCATGGAAGACCTGCCCTCATGATCTCATTTAAACTTAATTACCTCTCAAAGTCCCACCTCCAAATAACACACTGGGAGTTAGGGTAGCAAGATATGAATTTGGGGGCATACAAACATTCAGTCCATAACATCATCCTAGCCTTCCATCCTAGATAAACTTAACTCATGGTCATTTATTCTCTTATCCTTTTCCCAGTTCTGCCTGCCTTCCTGCCTGTGATGTCTCTCTCTGCCAAACGTGTTCATGCCAAAATAAGAGTTTCTTTTGGAAAATGAGCTTGAATCTCTCTCTCTTTCTCATTCTTTTGAATTTAGGCTTCCTTTGGCCGGCACATTAACTCAGAGAAGGAAAAACTTGGCTTATAGAGGCTGCTTTTGCTCCCATGCCCAATAACACCCGTATTTTGGAACCAGGGAAGGCACAGAACTCATCCTTCCCTTCTACTCATGCTTCAGTGCATTTCATTCCAATACATATTGTGATTTTTGATCCAGTAATAATTATGAATAGGAATCCCAGTTAAATTATCCAAATAAGGAAGGGGGGCAAGAAGCTATCCCACTCAATTTGATATAATGTTTTATTTGGTATCTACTAAGAGTAACAGGCATGAGGTGCTAGCTGGCTGGGCTGAGCAGATTAATAACTTGCCTTGGGTTATCAGTTGAGTTTCATCCAGAAATAAATCCTGTCTGATCTCTTGGTAAACACCATGAGATTATTCCATCTAGTCTGGAGGCAAGGATTTTTTGCCTCATAATTGAGCAGCAAAATGACACTGACTAAAGCATATTTTGTGTGTCTCAGGATTTGACTAATTTATGAATTAGGATCATGGGAGAAAGATGGCCTGCTCACTGTCATCAGAAATTTTATAACCAAGGAGGATATGATCATACTGGAGCAATGGTTCTCAGCCTGGGAGCAAGTTTGCTGCCCTTCCTTCAAACAGGGGACATTTTGCAATGTCTGGAGATTGGGGGTGGGGGAGGGGCTCCTGGCATCTACTGGGCAGAGATCAGAGGTGCTGCTGAATATCTACAATGCACAGAACAGCCCTACGATAAAGAATTATCTGACCCAAAATGTTAATAGTGCTGAGGCTGAAAGACCTTAAAGTAAATCAAAAGTAGCCAAAGGTAATACTCAGACTTCTAAGCAGGTAGAATATTTTCTTGGACTCATATAAGAAATGTTTCTCTCTTTGGCAGAAGCTGCTGCTGAGGAACTTAGTCCTTGTGTTAGTTTCCTATTGCTACTATGACAAATGACCACAAACTAGATGGCTTAAACAATACAAATTTATTATCTTACATTTCCAGAGGTGAGAAGTGTCACTACATCCCTTCTCTAGACTCTAGGGGAACATCTGTTACACCCCATTCTCAGTTTCTAGAAAGCTGAGGCATCTAGTTGCCTGCATTTCTTGGCTTGTAGATCTCTTCCATTTTTTCAGAGGAGCAATTTCATCACTCACCTCTGTTTCCATCACATCTCCTTCTCCAACTCTCTAGAACGGGAGTCCCCAACCCTCAGGCCATGGACTGGTACTGGTTCATGGTTTGTTAGGAACCAGGCTACACAGCAGGAGGTGAGGAGTGGGTGAGGGAATGAAGCGTCATTTGTATTTACAGTCACTCCCCATTGCTTGCATTACCACCTGAGCTCCGCCTCCTGTCACATCAGTGGCGGCATTAGATTCTCATAGGAGCACGAACCCTATTGTGAACTGCGCATGTAACAGATCTAGGTTGTGTGCTCCTTATGAGAATCTAATGCCTGATGATCTGTCACCGTCTCCCATCACCCATAGATGGGACCGTCTAGTTGCAGGAAAACAAACTCAGGGCTCCCACTGATTCTACATTATGGTGAATTGTATAATTATTTTGTTATATATTACAGTTTAATAATAATAGAAATAAAGTGCACAATACATGTCATGTGCTTGGATCATCCCCAAACCATCCCCCTCCCCAGGCCCATGGAAAAATTGCCTTCCATGAAACTGGTCCCTGGTGCCAAAAAGGTTTAGGACTGCGGCTCTAGAACATGACTACCTCTCTCTTACAAGGATCCTTGTGATAACACTGGGCTCACCCAAATAATCCAGGATGTGCTTAACAGAATCACACTTGCAAAATCCCCTTTGCCATCTAAAGATAACACATTTACAGGTTTCAGGGGTTAGAACATGAACATCTTTGGGTAACCATTATTTTCCCTACCAGAGTGCCGTTTCCCTACTAGAAAAATCTATAGCCTATCCCTGTTTTCTGAGATACTTTCTCCCCAAACTCCTTTACATTACTAGAACCCTGTGACCAAAGAAAAATAAAAATCAGCTCTGGAAAATAAAAATAAAATAACATCCCCAATCTTAAAGAAAGACAGTTCTCTTTAAAAAGCTCCTAGCCACTTGGTCAAGCTTCTAAGCTAATTCCATGTAAAGGTGAATACAACAATTATAATAATCTCAAGATTCCAAGAAGACTGTAGAGTTGAGCTATTTTGGGGGGCTTTCATTATTTTTTCTTTCTGTATATGGATTAGAACTCAATGGGGTCTTGCTTTAAGAATATGAATCCGTAATCTTTATTTCCTCAATTCTGCTCGGTCAACATTTCTAGGCATTCAGCTACCATTTTGTTCTAGATCCTTGTCAATGTCCAACTCTGTTCTTAACAGTCCCCCAAAATGCTGATGCTGAACTTGAAGGTCACTATAACAAATTCTCTTTGGGGGCTGTGTTTATTGCATTATTTGAGCACCTACATGGTTACCATTGTTTTTTTGGAGGGTGAAAGTGGGTACCAAAAACTACCAAACACTCCACCAGGGTTCAATGAACTTAAAATGCATTTGGCCCCATCTAAGTGATTTGGGAACTAGAAGAACAAAATTCAAGCAAATTGAGTGAACATCTATGGAGCATGTACTCTGTACTACGCTGGCATAAAACACTACCATATAAAGATAAATATGCAAACACTTCGACTTAGTACCTACGAAGGATTTGCCATAATCTACGTTTTTATAAGTATTTCCATAATAGCAATACTTCAATTTGTTCCCACCTCTAAAAAAAATTACATCTCTACCTATATGTGACATTGTACAAAGAAAATCAAAGTTATTTCTTTATAACTGAGCAGTATTTTTTCATTTGTGTTTTTGAGTGTCAAATGACACAACGAAAAGCACATTGGCTCTCCAGTACACAGGCCTCAGTATGAACGCCAGTTTAGCCCCTTGCCTAAGAAATAGGAACCTTGGACAAATTGCTTACTCTCTCCTCGGTTCAGTTTCCTCATTTATAAAATGGGATTAATAAGGGTCCCACCAAACCACTTTACTAAGAACCAGAAAAAAATATGAGGGCTTTACACAGGTGCAGTGGATGGGTGTGTGGCTGATGAATGGCGGCCATGATCATCACCCTCCTCCAGCGACCTGGTTACCAAACATGCTGCTCCCAGTTGGAAGTACCAAGTTTCAGGCGGGATGCATGCTTATCCTTTATAGCTCCTTCACCTCCCTCATGGGTTTGGAAAGAGCTTAATATGAGGACCAATTAAGTTGATAACACTCTTCAGTTCCTATTTGGAATGATTTTTTCAACGCCTTTAAATGTAACTCACTTGTCATATAATTGGATGTTATAAAAGTCTCCATTTAAAAAAAATTTACCCAGTTGAGTATCTTCTGCAAGATGCTGACTCTATAGTTTTTAAAACCTATTACTATTCCAGCCATTTTTCACTTTGGATATAATCCCTCATTTTCATAGAGCACATAAGGCTGGCCATCCAGCCAATTGTGAGCTTTTAAAACTCTCCATTCATATAGCTCCCATTTGGAATCATATTTCTGGGAGGAAGAAATGATATCAATGTTTTTTATCTATCCTATGCTTCTAGAAAATTTGAACACTGACATCTTTGGTTTATGTGATTTTGAGTTGGTGGGCAATTGAGAGGTTGGGACATGGTATCAGGGAGGACTGAATATGAATCCTAGCTCTGTCACTTACTTGCTTTCACAGGAGACTTAAGTTGTTGTGCCTCAGTTTATCCATCTGCAAAATGGGATTATAATAGAACCTCCCTAATAAAGATGTTGTGAGATTTGACAGAATGCTTAGTATACTGCCTGTTGTGTATATTATTGCCATCATTAATATTAGCAATATTATTATCATACTACTGTACTTCACTGATTTATGGTTGGAATAAATTTAGCTGTTATACGTAAAGTGCTTAGTGTCAAGTCTGGCAAAAAGTATGTTCTTAGTAAACGGCAAATACTATTCATTATCATTCATATTTAAGGGTTTCATAAACATTAACTCATTGAATAATTATAATAATTCTATGTGTTGATTCTATGACTCCATTTTACATATGGATAAACTGAAGCAGTAAAGGACAGGAAAAAAATATATAAGGGCTTTTATACAGGTGCAGTGGGTAGATGGGTGACTGATTAGTGGGTGGGTGATGAGTGGCTGGCTGATGAGTGCTGATCATAATCATCACCCTCTCCCAGTGCCCAGGTTACCAGATGTGCTGCTCCCAAGCTAAGTATTAAGTTTCAGACAGGTTGCACATTTATCCTTTATGGCTCTTTCACCTCCCTCATGGGTTTGGAAAGAGATTAAGGGCTAAATATCTTGCACAAATCACATAGGTATTAAGTGGCAAAGCTGGGGTTTGAACCCAAGAGCCATTTTATATCATTTGGCTATAAGATTCTGTTCCTGGACCAAACTGATGGTTGGGTTGCTATTTCCTGTGGCCCAGTAACGAGATGCAGATGAACTGGGGAGGAAGAAAGTTTTTATTTCTGTAACCGGTTACAGGGAGAAGGCCTGGAAATTATCGCCAGACCAACTCAAGATTACAAAGTTTTCCAGAGCTTATGTACCTTCTAAGCTATACGTCTACATGTAAGTGTGCATTTAGCTAAAGACATAAGTGGTTGACTTCTTTTAATCTATAACTAAGGTCTGAGTCCTGAAGACCTTCCTCTGGAGCCTCAGTAAATTGACTTACTCTAAATGGGTCCAGGTGCTGGGGTGATTATCCTTATCTTGTCTCCTGCTAAATCACAGAGGTTTGGGGAGTTCCTTTAGACCCCCAATAAACTTGTTTGTGGAGGCCTGGGGAGTTTCTTCAGACCCACAATAAAACTTGTTTAATCCTAAGTGGTTTCTGTTAAGAATTCCTTTGTTATTTTGTCATGCTTTAAGGCCCAGGAAAGGCCTAGACAAAACTCTTGCTGGGCTTTTGTTACATTCCAGCCTTTGTATAAGGGCACTGGTTTTCAACATTGAACTTAACCGCTCAGTCAGTTCTGAAACCGTTGTTATGGGGGCCTGTTTAGTGAGACCTGGCCTGCCACAATCTACTCCATTGAACATCTATCACAAAAGTGGCACTGGTGTGTCACTCAAGTCATGCCCTTGCTGAAAGACCAGTTACATTATCTAGAGCAAGGCCAGATAAATCAGACTGCAAAAATGTTGCTGGACTTTGTATGGTGGTTCTCCTTCTAAAGTAGCATACCACCCACCCGGATGCCTGAGAGAAGGTAGGAAGTCACATTTTTTTTTATTAAATGGCTAAGTGGGAACAGCGAAAAATTAAGCATGGTTGGAAATGAATGAGACACCCACTGATTCTAGAAGAGCTGTTCTTTAGTAAGAATGACTAAACATTTTCATTGTTCTGATGGTGATTAAAACAACTTAGCAACAGCAGTATCACCCCCTTAAGAAGAAAGAAGGCCTTAACAGGGAGGATGTGGCTGAGAAACACAGCTTCTCATAGGAAGCTGAAGTGTAAGATTACCTTACAATGCTGACCTTATAATAAGATGCTGTAGTTCAGGTGTGAGGCCAAGGTAATTCAGAGGGTCCTTGGAAATAAGCAGGCTGGATTCAGTGCATAACTGAGATACTGCTTCTCCTAAATAACATGCTCAATGCAACCTGCTTTGTGTAGATTGCATTTTACAGGCAGTAGTGCAGGGGTAATGATGTGATGAATTTGACAATATTCTTACTATACAATTTATTGAGCATTTACTAAGCACTTCATTCTTTCCATACACATTTTCACTGGAATGGTGTGAATTCTTACATCAGCCACCTAAAGTTAGTAGTGCTGTTTCACCATTTTACAAATGAGGAAACTGAGGCACACAAGCTTGAAATGACATGCCCTGTGTCTTACAGCTAGAGTGTAGTAGAGTTAGGGTTCAAACCCAGGTCTGCCCACCTCTATCACCTGCTGGTCTAATCACTCAGCCTCATGGGCAGCCAAGAATGGGAGAAAGAACCAGACCAGAAGTATTTTAACCAATCAGGAGACCTACAGGAAGGCACTTGGTTTTCTCATCTCATCAAAAACCTGGTTTTAGGGGTTGAGAAAGCAAGGGTCCCTCTTTTCCCGGGAACACAGCTTTTCTGCTAGGCTGTTTTCAGTATCTTATTCTGATTGGTCGGGTGCTCTTCTGTGACCCATAGGCCTGGGGAGGAATGGCTTAAGTCAATCAGAAACTCTGGAAATAAAGATGTGAGGTTAAAATACATGGCTAAGAAGGGCTGAGGGATGAATTCCACAAAGAGAAATCAGAAACCTGATTTTGGGTGGGATTAAATAGATATCGGAGAGAGAAACAACATAGTCTCCCAATTTTGTAACATGATGATGAGATGCTTTGTTACAGCCAGTGCTGTGGCCAGAGCTGGCTTTTGCCTGAACAGTTATTTCAGGAGAGGAATTCTTCCAGGAGACATGTCTGACTCCTCTCAGAATCCTAGCTGTGCTCCAGTGGGGTTCTGCTCCATTTTTCTCACTTATTAAGTGAATATCATATGCTCAAGGTACATTTTCTCTCTTCCTGCTTGCATGGCTACAGAGCACTATGAAAAATAGAGACTTAAAAAAAACCTGGCAGTGCAACCAATCTTTATGCAAAAAAAAAAAAAAAATCTCAGAGTCTTAAAGCAGTAGCCATAGCCCTAACGGAGGCTGGGTATAAAGGGAACTCATTGCTGAATTCCAGGTAATTATTTAGGCAACAGGCATCCTTACCATGCAGCACAGGAGTGTCCACAAATCTCCAATTCACTGTCACAGCAAGGAGAAAAAATACTTCCCTGTAGGAAGGGCCTTGGGTAAAAGGAAGGATTGCAGTTTGCTTTCTATATATACATTGCACCTGAGGTCAGCCCCTCGGTGAGAAGGCCCTGGTGGGAACAGCTCAAGCCAGCAAGGGCTGGTTGTTGCTCCATTTAGAGAGCACCTGAGTTAAACAGGTGAAAAGCCTTTACTGTAAAAGGCCTCAGGGTCAGGAAACAAATAGCTGAGATATATCACTGTGTGGGGGTGAAATGGGAGCAAATGAAATGAAGGTGATGTGAGAGTGGGACACACACACACACACACATACACACACACACACACACACACACACGCTCTGGTGCTGGGTGCTTGAAGATTTGCCAGCCAGGCCTGGTGCCCTCTAACAGAGGGTCAAAGCACTTCTGCCCCCTGACTTGCCCAGTGTCCCAGTCTCTTGGGCTGACCCTGGCTGATGCTGGGAATTCTTGTTACATACCTGATCCCCCAGCACCTAACATGCTGCTGGATACAAACAAAAACTCAAAATAAAAAAGTACTTGGAATGTTTGGCCATTTGGGCTGGACTTGTGTTTCTGGTTAATATTCTTGTGGGCTTGTCATACATTTTGATATGTAAAGCACTCATCAGTCTGGCGGCTGCTGGTGTCATTGACCGACAGAACTTAGGAAGCATTCTTGGGGCTTTAGTGTGATTAGTAGGAGGAACAACCTCAGGGGAGGGGAAGGAAGGCATTCTCTCAGTAGGAACCACTGTGTGTCACAATTATTCATTTGCATATCAAAGACATAACCTCATATTAGACCACAGACTGGTGAAATCATGTTAGGAAGATAAAGATAACAATAGCAACACTTATCTGGGAATTTTTTTTTTTTTTTTTTTTTTTTTTTATTTTTTTTTTTTGTGAGTGCTCACCATATGCCAGGCACTTTTAAGGGCACTTAACACATTTTAGCACTTGCTCATCTAACAAATAGTATGACTTTCCCTGTTTCCCAGATGAAGAAATTAAGGCAAAGAATTTAGGTTACTTGTTGAAAGTTACACAGCTAGTAAGTGGCATATGCTGCTTTCAGTCTTCAGAGTGGTGGTTCTCAGACTTTGGCAAGCAATAAATTCCCTGGAGAGTTTGTTAAGAAGCACAAGGCTGGGCCCCAACCCCAGCGTCTCTAATCAGGTCGGTCTGGGATGGGCCCTAAGAATTTGTAGTTCCAAGTTCCCAGGTGATGCTGATGTTGATGGTCCAAGGGCCACACTTAGAGAACCAAACTCAGATAGGCTCTAGAGTTTACACCCAACAGATTTTGAGTGCAAAGAATATTCATGGAGAAATTGTGGCACATGTCACTTTGAACTTACACGTTACATTCTTGACATAGGATCCAATTTTTGTGCCCAGATGTGGGACATTTTCTCTCTCACCTCCAAAACCATGAGCATCTGAATGGTACATGATGAGCATTTTGTGTAGATTTCCCACAGCTGCTGGTGTAGAGGTTAACTTTTCTTCTCCTTATTCCTTCTCAGAGTAATTTGTTACCATGGCTTAAGGAGCCCTATATCTGGTAGCCATCATTTAGTGATTGGCTAAATAAAGTACATACATTGAAACAAAATACTTACAAAGTTATGGGGAAAAATGGTGGTCCTCATAAAATTTATTTTCCCCTTTTTATGGCTGGCCAGTTAGAAAAATTATTTCCCAGCTATCTATGCAGCTAGGATGTTGTATGAATCCATTCTCATGCTGCTAATAAAGACATACCTGAGACTGGGTAATTTATAAAGGAAAGAAGTTTAATGGGTTCACAGTTCCACATGGCTGGGGAGGCAAATCGTAGTGGAAAATGAATGAAGAACAAAGTCACCTCTTACATGGCAGCAGGCAAGAGAGCGTGTACAGGAGAACTCCCCTTTATAAAACCATCAGATTTCATGAGAATCATTCAATACCACAAGAACAGTATGGGAGAAACTGCCCTTATGATCCCATTATCTAATACCTTGCCCTGCCCTTGACATATGGGGATTATTACAATTCCAGGTGAGATTTGGGTGGGGACACAGCCAAACCATATCAGGTGGTGATGTGATTAATGTTTCCCTAAATGAAATGGATGCATTTTTCATTTTACTTTCTTCATAAGAAAATTTCTTGCCTTGAATTTCCTTGTTTTTTCCTTTCTGTAAGCTGGAATACAGACAGGATAGCAACCCAGCTTTGATCTTACAGATGATGACAATACCTTAGGGATAGTGAACAACAAGATGGGAGAAAACTGGGTCCCTGAAAGACTGTATGGAGCAGAGCTTCCCTGCCATCCTGAACCTCACATCTCTAAACTATTTTATGGGAAAGAAACAATCTTATTTAAATCAGTGAATTTTCAGATTGTTCTTTGCTACAGCATCTTAGCCTTGGCAATAAATAATACAGATAACATATGATGGTATACATATATTGGTTATCTAAAATTACACCCCCAAACTTAGTAGCTTACAGCAACTAACATTTACTATCTCTTTTGCTGGTCAGGAATTGGGAGCACGTTAGCTGACTGGATCTTGATTGAGGTCTCTCATAATGCTGTAGATAAGATGTTGGTTGGGGCTGCAGTAGTCTGAAAACCTTATTGGAGCTGGAAGATGAATTTCCAAAATGACTCCCTCACATAGTCATTGATAGGAGGCCCCAGTTCCTTGCCTTTCCACAGAGCTACTTAAGTGTCCTTAAAACATGGCAGTTGATCTTGTGAGTGAGGAAGAGGAAGGAGGAAGCCACAGTGCCTTTTGTGACTTCACCTTGGCAATCACACTGTCACTCCTACTGTATTCTATTGGTGTGCTGAGCAGCCCTATTAATGTGCGAGGGGACTGTATAGGTGCATGAATACCAGGAAGAAGTCAGCCAGATGGCTGGGGGCCATCTTGGAAGATTGCCACCAGATGGTATGAAACTAGTTCCAAGGTGAACTCTTAGCTAGGTTGGGAATGGCAGGCACAGGATGTTTAGATTGTTCAGGTTTTATGGATATGTATACATACTTATGCACACATACACATGTATATGCTGAGAGTCTTTCTGAAAGGACACTTACCAAACTGATAGCAGAGAAGGTAAGTTAGGGTGCTAGGGTGTGAAGAGTAATGCCTTTTATGTTATATCCTTTTGTAGAGTTTGACATGTATATTTGTTTTTAGCTAATGTTTAGTCAAAACATGATTTTTTTTTTCCTTTCCAACTTTTAGGTTCAAGGGGTTACATATGCAGATTTGTTACATGGGTAAATTGCGTGTCACTGGGGTTTGGTGTCATCAGTACCTGGATGGCAAAGGTAGTTTTCCAATCCTTACTCCACTTTCACCCTCCACCCTCAAATAGGCCCCTGTGTCTACTGATCCCTTTTCTGGGTTCATGTATACTCAAAAAACATTACTTTTGTTAAAAAGCCAAACAAAATTAAAAACTAAAACCAAAACAAAATGACAAAAGAAACCGAAACAATTGTTATACAAACTTGATTCCAACATACAACATATCCAAAAAAAAGCAAGCTTGCATTAGAATTTGATATTGCTTTTGCTTCTTAGACTAATAACTGACTATGAGTTAAACAGTGTTTTTATTTCCTTTGTAAAAAGAAATTTTCCAAAGCAACAGTTTTTATGAATAGTTAATACCTTTTCTGGGATGCACAAAAATTTGGAGGTTTAAGTGGGAAGCTCAGGAAAGTACACAGTGTCATCAATAGCAAATGTATTCAGTAGGCAGAAATAACAAAGAAACATAATGAACTCCATTTTTCTCTTTCAGAAGAACAACTTCTTTTATGTAACCAAAGGCATTTAAAATACTCATTGATATGGCTTGTCTCTTGAAACAAAGCAGTCAATGACCACAGAATTGCAAAGTTGTTTGCAAACAATGAACAAATCCTGTTCCCCGAAATGTTTTACTGAATATCTAGACTGTGTTCTTCAAAAGGCAATGGGAGAATTTTTATGTTAGCTAGAACAATTATTTAACAGAAGTAATAACACTTCTTTGCTCAGGACCCAAAGATTGGAGCAGTGAATGGGGTTTATGTAGATAACTATCGATAAAATGGGAGGTGGCAAACTGTTTCTCCATTTTTGACCATTCACAGCTGGTCATCCACATTAGTGCATCTCAGATGATGCATGGTGACCAAAGTTTTAAAACTTTCCAATCTATGGTATGACCCGTATGCAACTCATGCCACATGTGACTCATCGGATGAGTTAGACAACATCCGAACTAGTCTTTTCCTTTTAAACAAGGTGAGTCAATGGAATACATGCTTGGATATTATGGCAATTTCAAATTGCAATGGAAGTTTCTAAAAACTTTCTTTCCATTTTTATGCTTATCCCATCCCAGACCTATTCAGATAGTTCACAAAAGGCATTAGTCACCAGGTCAGACAAATAATACTACAGTAGATTATAGTTAATGGGGAGGAAGTGATTTGGGACAAATAAAGTATGATTGGAGGTGTTTGTTTTCTTTTCTTTTTTTATTTGTGTGTGTGTTTTTTTTTTCTTGAGATGAAGTCTTGCTCTGCTGCCCGGGCTGGAGTGCAGTGGTGTGATTCCAGCTAACTACAACCTCTGCCTCCCAGGTTCAAGTGATTCTCCTGTCTCAGCCTCCTGAGTAGCTGGAGCTGTAGGCACCTGCCACCATGCCTGGCTAATTTTTGTACTTTTAGTAGAGACGGGGTTTCACCATGTTGGCCAGGCTGGTCTCAAACTCCTGACCTTAAGTCATCCGCCTGCCTCAGCTTCCCAAAGTTCTGCGATTACAGGCGTGAGCCACCACACCTGGCCCAGTGTTTGTTTCATATGTATTGTTGTGGGTTGAATTGTGTCCCCAAAAAAGATATATAACAATCCTAATCCTTGGTACCTGTGAATACGACTGTATTAGTCCATTGTCAAATTGCTATAAATACCTGAGACCAGGTAATTTATAAAGAAAAAAGGTTTGCTTGGCCCATGGTTCTGCAGGCTGCACAGGAAGCATGGCAGCATTTGCTCAGCTTCTGGAGAGTCTGCAGGAAACATACAATCATGGCAGAAAGTGAAAGAGGAGCCAGCATTTCATATGGCCAGAGCAGGAGGAAGAGAGAGGCGGTAGGTGCTACACACTTTTAAATAACCAGATCTTGTGATAACTCACTCACTATACAGTACCAAGGGAGGCTGGTGCTAAACCATTCATGAGAACTCTGCCCCCATGATCCAATCACCTCCTACCATGCCCACCTCCAACACTGGGATCACAAGTGAACATGAGATTTGGGTGGGGACACAGATCCAAACCATATCAACCTTATTTGGAAATACAGTCTTTGCAGATGTAAGCAGGCTGAAATGAGATCATATTGGATTAGGGCGGGTCCTAAATCCAACAACTGGTATCTCTATATGGTGAGAAAGAGTTGAAGACCAAAGGAGACACGGGGAAGAAGCCATTTGAAGACGAAGACAATGATTGGAGTGATGCAAATTTGCAGCTGCAAATCAAAGGAACACCAAAGACTGCTGGAAACTACAACAGAGCAGAAACAGGCAAGAAGGATCCTCCACTTCTAGAGCCTTCAGAGAGAGATAGCCCTGCCATTATCTTTTTTTTCTTTTAAGATGGGGTCTTGCTCTGTTGCCCAGGCTGGAGTGTGGTGGCATGATTACAACTCATTGCAGCCTCGTCCTCCTGGGCTCAGATGATCTTCCTGCCTCCCCTGAGTAGCTGGGACCACAGGCAGATGCCACCACATCTGGCTAATCTTTGTATTTTTTGTAGAGATAGGATTTCTCCATGTACCCCAGGCTAGTCTTGAACTCCTCAGCTCAAGTGATCTGCATGCCTTGGCTTCCCAAAGTGCTGGGATGACAGGTGTGAGCCGCTGCACCTGGCCAACACCTTGATTTTAAACTTCCAGCTTCCAGAACTATAAAAGGCTAGATTTTCATTGTTTTGACAGTTTGTGTGTGTGTGTGTTTTTTTAATAGTAGCCCTAGGAAACTATACCAGCAGTGGTGTATTAGTCCATTTTCACATTGCTGTAAAGAACTGCCCGAGGCTGGGTGATTTGTAAAGAAAGGAGATTTAATTGACTCACAGTTTCACATGGTTGGGGAGGCTCAGGAAACTTCCAATCATGGCAGAAGGGGAAGCAGGCACATCTTACATGGTGGTAGGTTAGAGAGAGTGGAGTGTGAAGGAGGAACCATCAAACACTTACAAATCAGACTTCGTGAGAACTCACTATCACGAGAACAGCATGGGGGATACCACCCCCATTATCCAATCACCTCCTACCACGCCTCTCCCTTGACATGTGGAGATTATGGGGATTACAATTCAAGATGAGATTTGGGTGGGGACACAGAGCCAAACCATATCAAGTGGATACTATGGAACAACTATATTAAGAATTAATATGTACTAGGTAATAAATGGTTTTTATGGCTGAATAAGTTTAACTTGAGAATAAAGTTAAGTGTTTTATCTCTATAAAAACTTCTAAGGGCTTTTGACCTAAGATTAGCAGCTATAGCTGACTAAACACTTCCCTTCTTTCCAGAAAGTATGTTGAAGACATTAGGCACATTAATGCAGTTGATTATCACAACAACTCTATGAAGCTAGAGAATATTACTCTCCTCATTTTAGAGATAATAAAACTGAGGCACAGAATGGTGAAATACTTGCACAATGGGCAGATAAAAGTGGAGCCAAGATTCAAAGCTAGACAGTTGAGTCCAGAGCCTGGGCTGTCCTGTTATATAAGGAGCCCTGGGGATCTTTAAGGTTTCCCATCATGATGGTGAATCTATGTTTTGTGTGTGCAGAGAATTCATGGGATGAATGTTCAATGGAAGATGACTGCTGATCTGTCACTGGCCACACATTCTACTGCTTAGAGTATAATTTCAGGATTCAAGCAGTTTAGGATCCCTGGAAACATTAACTGAAACAATTATTAGTGTCCTCCAGTGGTGGCAGACATATTCAAAGAGCTGAACAAATTATTTTTCTAACTAAATAGTCTCACTTGGAATCACCTTTTTTTTTTTTTTTCCTGCAGGACTCAGGATTTGAACAGGAAGGCACACATTGGTTAGTGACAAATACAGTCTGACGAAAGCAGAAGAAGAAAAACCCACACCAGCGAGTGGAAAAAGGAGCTAAATCAATGGGCTGTGAGAATTGAAGGAAAGCTGATTCGGGTGTGAAGAAATGGTGTGGTTGTGAGGCATGCCACGTTGCTGAGATGATGAGCTTGTTTAAACAAATGAACAACCCAGAAGAAATCAGGGAGACCTAGACACAGAACCAGTGGGATGCAACTATTGGCAAAGGGAAGGAAAGTGGGAAATACCCAATCGCAAGCATTTAAAAGTCCACACATTCAGAGAATGGAGTGGGTGGATGAATGCAGAGGAGTAAACGATGGTGCTTTTGGTGTTAGAAGGTCAAGATCTGTTTTCCCACTCTCAGAAGATGACTCGCTTCTTATTTGATCAAAAATAGTGGAGCCGTCAGAAAACAATTCCCTCCTATTTTCACCACCAAATCAACCACCCACCCGCATCTGTGCCCATTGATTTTCCTTCCCACCTGGCACATGGAATAAATGGCCCCTTCTCATATCTGCCCCTCCACCTATGCTGTGGAGGGTGTTCCCTCTCACCCTCCCTAGGACTTTCCTTCTGTAATCTTCCACTTTTCTTTTTTGTGTTATTGTTTTTTCACTCTTTACAGGATCATAAAAATCAGTTTATAATGCATTCTAAAATTATTTCCTTCTCTGAAATGTTTTCCCTCAAAGCTACAGTCTTCAAGCTACAACCCTATATTTCACTCCCCTCCTCCTTTATAGCAAAACTGAAGAATTCCTCGTATTCTATTTTTCCACTTCTTTACTTCCCACCTATCTGGAAAACACTCTAATCAGGCTTTTATCCAGACCATTCCACCGAGTTATTCTCTGTGTCTTTGTCATCATTAGAACGACTTTGGGTCACCTAACACTTTTCTAGAACATACCATCTCCAGAGCATTGTGTCTTTAGTTTAACATGCAGTCCTTTGGGAATCCAGGTATTTTGCTTGTTTTGGATATTTTATCCTACAAGCTACAGTATTTATTATGTAACATTAGGACATTCCCCCCGCTACCCAAATCTGCAATGATTACATTTATGATTTCTCCATTGCCACTGCCTACTTTGTTTTATTTCAAAGAGATTTTTAAAAGACCTGTTTATAACACTGAACTTTTGTAATTGTGAGGGTCATCTCTTCAGAAATAAATACTCAATCTGTGTATAAAGAAAAGCAAAAAATAAATGTAAGAAATCAATTATGTTTAGGAGCCTCTCTCTAGAAGTATCTTAAACTAGAATTGACTGAGTATCCTTCAGGTGAGGTCTTCCCTAAATTACATTTGGTTTTTCACAATAATGTAATTGAAAAACTTTGTAAAGACTTGCATGTAAGATGATTCCCTATTTTCTGAATGGTGAGCTTTGGAGAAAACACCTTACCTCATATTCAGGCACATATGTTGTTTAAGGCTACATAAAAACCAGATTGATTGATCTGTCACAGTGGTTGAAGTAAACCTTACCCTGTATACTGACAACAATTTCTCATAGGCCCAAACAACTAAACCACTTTTCTGCAAAGCAACACATCTTGATAAAATCCTGCATTCCCTGTCTCATCTCGTTCATTTTCTATATAAAGCACCTCTTGAACACACAAGTGCCCCACAGAAAAACTGTCAGACCTTTAATTCCAGGTACGAACTTTAGTATTCCATAACTCATGGCCTCATGAAACCCATTTCATATTTATAACCTATTTTTAGAAAATTTTGGCCTGCCCCCTCTTTCTGAGGTTGGTTTCCTCATCCACGACATTCAGGTTGTTGTCTCAAATCAGAAATAATAATGAGATTGCCTGGGGGTACGTTTCCTTTAGCACAGGTCTCTGAAGCCCACATATAGTATGTTCTCATTCCAATGGAATTTTTGGATACTTCTGCCGTCTCATTCTGCTACCCCAAAATTTTTCAAGAGTTCAGAAATGGATGAATATAGATTTGAGAAGTGAACATGTAGAGTAGACATGTTCCTGATTAGTAATTTTCATTTTTAAGAAGTTCAACAAATGAAAACCTTTTAGGTGATTTATAAATCTTTCTGTCACTAAAGATAAGATTTAAAAAAAAATGTTTAATTCCTGCTCTTTTTCCAACATCACTCTGCCTTCCATTACTAAAAACGTAAAAAGTACTACCACAAAGAAGAATAAGTAATAAGGTCTACCTATATTCCATGATTTATAGAGTTGGCCCAAGGTCATGTACACAACCATGTGGCATGACTTCAGTTCACCAATACATAGCCTTCTTTCTATGCAACTGGCCTGCTACTTAAATTCTCCCCATAACATCTTTTGGCTTAAAACATTGAAAACCATAGCCATTACTGCAAAACAACAATAGCAACACAAAGAATATCAGCTATTATTTATTGGATATATATTAACTTTTAGAATATATTTAAGTGATCTACCCAAATTATCTCCTGGCAAGTTAGACACTATAATTAACTCAATTTTTCAGATAAGAAAACTGAGGCTTAAAGAAGCTAAGAACTTCCTAGACAAAGCTATTTAAGTTGAGGGCTTGATGAAAATCCATGCTCTTCTCCTCTTTGTATATTACCCCATTCTCAGAGCTAAAATGCACCCAGTAGATTCTCTGATCCAACTATCTCATTTTCAGGATACACAATGGATGCCAAGAGAGGTAGAGTGACTCATTTGAGGTTACACAATAGCTGACTCAAGATCATAGCCTGGATCCTTCTCATTTAAGTCTGGTGGTCCAGGTGCAATATGATACTGCATCCAACATAATTAGGATCCTGGAAGACAAGGGATTCATACTGGCTTTCCCTGCCCCCAACTCCCAAAATCAATAGAGGCCTTTTATTGCATCATTAAAATATTGCAAATAGGTCTTAGGAATTATCCGCTATCTTGTTTCTGTAGCTGGACGACTCTTAGATCTTCTTCACCAGCCTGCAAAACTGTTCTGTTTTCAGTGACATAGATATCATCCCCAAATGTTCTGATATCCTTTTTAACTATTGTGATTTGTTCAATCAAAGCAGTTGAATTTGAAACAAGATAAATGTTTCCTTCAATGATTAACTCACCTGGCCGGGTGCGGTGGCTCATGCCTGTAATCCCAGCACTTTGGGAGGCTGAGGCGGGTGGATCACGAGGTCAGGAGATCGAGACCATCCTGATAACATGGTGAAACCCCGTCTCTACTAAAAATAAAAAAAATTGGCCTGGCGTGGTGGTAGGCACCTGTAGTCCCAGCTACTTGGGAGACTGAGGCAGGAGAATGGCGTGAAGCCGGGAGGTGGAGCTTGCAGTGAGCTGAGATCGCACCACTGCACTCCAGCCTGGTCGACAGAGCAAGACCCCATCTCAAAAAAAAAGGATTAACTCTGAGCTTGAGGTACTGAACAAGAAACACTTGGCCTCATCCAGACCCTGCAGATGTATTTTTCACCCAAGAAATTTTGGATTTCAACAAGAGACCCATTCTCCTGGATAACAACATTGATGGGGGAGTGAGTATACACAGACGTCATCTTTTAACGAATGTCCAGTATAACACCCTTGATCATGTTTTGTACCTGACTACAAATAGTGCAAATGGTAGCCAGTTCCTTTCTATTTCCCCACTATTTGCCAACCTGGAGCTTATTCTTTTGCTTTCTGAGGAGATACACTGATGTGATTGAAGTCCCTCTGCAGGGTTTCTCTGAAGTCCTTCATAGTAACTGTGCTTCCCTTCAGAGTGATGTCCATGTTTTCTGGAATGTCCGCAGTCAGATTGCTGAGAATGGTTTTCATTCTTGTAATAGATGCAGCAAAGAGACACATTGGCTTTTGACTCAAAGGAAGCTGACTTGAAAATGGTAGTAGAATTGTGTACAGGCACACACTTAGGAGAGAGAGTGGTGAATTCTTAGTTCCAGTTACTTTTCAGCTTCTTTTAGTTCATTCCCATCATGCTAAGTTGGCAACCTTCAGCCTATACAAAGTGCTACCATTGATTTAGTGTCTAACCGTGTAGTTGTTTGGATAAGACTCAGGAGGAAATCCTTTTTGTTCATCTCATCTTCCTGAACTTTGCTCTAACTTCACTCGTCACATTTACATGGAAAGTGATGTATAGAGTACATCACTTAGACTAAGATGTATTTAGAGATATTTTGTATGCTGCATTTTCATGTTAGTTATTCAAAGATAAATAGAACATTTTCTCTTTTCAAGCTTCACTTCTCTATCCAATATCTATCATACATCTATCTAACTATCCATCCATTTATCTATTCTCTAATTAAATTTTTACTTCTATAGTGATCAGCTGAAAAGACATACTTATACACCAAACCAAACAGGATAAAATAACTTTTTATCTCATACAGCTAACAGCTGACTCTCTATACACTCTGATTCCAACTATGCTTTTGTTAGGTTTTTGCCAAAACATTTCGCTGAGCCTGATGTAGAATTTTAGAACCACTTCTGAGGTTGACTGCCAAACCTACAAATTAATAAAATTAACAGGGACAGTGACTCCAAGCAGTGGTGGCACAAGAGAGGCAATTGCACAAAGTATGCCAGAGATTTTGATCAACAAAATTCTTCTAACAGATTGCCTGGCTGGAGTTTCAATCCTTATTTGCCATGGTATTAATGCATACTATTTTTCACAGATGAAAAGAAATGATTATGTTGAAGAATAATTTGCCACCTCTTCTAGTGGAGTTTGATGGAACTGTTCAAAGCCATGTGATCAATGAATTATTTATAGACTACAGTACTAATATCTGGTAGCAGTGCTATTGTTAAGGGTATGTCAAGCTTTCCAATAGATCCTGGCTTTTTTTTTTTTTCCTTCCTGAGCATGGATCCTTTGCCCGCTTAAAATTGTAACAAGTAGAAACTTGGTAGAGAGAATGACATTTTATAACAAAAATCACCAGTGGCTCAGTAGACAGCAAAGAAAATTGCCCTTTCCCCAGTTACATTTAATCTCCAGGGACAAAAATTTGGAGGTAAGGGAATTGGAATAAACATACATTCTCTCAACATAAAGCCAAGATTGCTTAGTATCAAGAATAATGATACAATATGTTTTTATGTAAGATTTAAGGCAAGATTAACATATGAATAAAGTTCTGGGCAAGCTAATGGTTTTATCAGCTCACTTTCACACTATCTTTTTCACATTTAAGGGGGCCTTTGTCCTGTCGGAGTCAGACCTACTCCGCAAGTCCTCTCAAGACAGCATTTCCTAACATCCCTCTATCCAAACAGACTAAATTGTCCAACTTAAGGATGGGGAATATGTGGTGCTCATGGCGGTAACAGACATCACTAATCAACTGCATCACTATTACAGCACTCTGCTGCTGAACCTTCTTGGCCAAATCATACTTAAATTTTGTTAGTTATTTATGCACTGGTAGTCTTGAAGAATGCATTTTACTACCCCCATTTTATAGGAAGGGCAAACAAGTTTTCAAAAGTTACATAGCTAGGACTGGAAGCAGGGTCTAAATTCTACTTTAAAACAGTATAACAACTGTTCCAGGCATCGTGGGGATAGTGGTAGAAAAACAAAATGCTACCTAGCTTTCAATTAAGTCACAAGACCACTACTAAATATACATATATATAAAATCATATTTTATATAAAAATTATATAATTATATATGTTGTATTACATATAATATATACTATATAATATAATATATAATTATATTATATATAATATATGCTATATATAATATAATATATAATTACATTACATAAGGTTCTTCAGGACTAAATAGAATTTGGACACAGAATCCATGCCTTGGGAATTTGATTTTTGAAAAAGTAGCCACTGTACATTAGAATGAATTGGATTTCACTCACTGCTCCCTAAATCCCAGTAAGCCTACCATAATCTAAGTTATGAAACATCTACCTGGAATATTGCAATAGCATTCTAATTCAGGGGTCTATGACCTGGGTCCATGCATAAATTCAGGGGGTCCTTTGAACTTGGCTGAAAAAAACACTTCATTTTCACTAGCTTTTAACTGCAATTGAGCATTTTCTCCAAATACGTCTACCTGTAGCAAACCACAGAGCTATAAGTAGAATCTGTGACTTGTTACCAATAAAAATCATTAAAAAAATTATACATTGGCTGGGCGCGGTGGCTCATGCCTGTAATCCCAGCACTTTGGGAGGCCGAGACGCGCAGATCACGAGGTCAGGAGATCGAGACCATCCTGGCTAACACTGTGAAACCCCGTCTCTACTAAAAAATACAAAAAATTAGCTAGGCGCGGTGGTGGGCGCCTGTAGTCCCAGCTACTCGGGAGGCTGAGGCAGGAGAATTGTGTAAACCCAGGAGGCGGAGCTTGCAGTGAGTGGAGATCGCGCCACTGTACTCCAGCCTGGCGACAGAGTGAAAAAAAATTATACATTACAGATATTGTAATGTATAATTACATTACAATAAAAAAAATTATACACTACAGATATTGAAAATATCTTGAAACATAATTGTGCTCATGATGTTTTAGAAATTATGGTGGATTTACCACTAGATTCTGTAATTTAATAAATTCATGAAGAGACATATATTTTCCTAAATGGCAGTTTTCTTTCAACATTTTGCTAACTGCATTTTGTATAACCGTTTCCTTCACAATCTTGTGTATTTTTTCTACACTTGAAAACACTTTCCTGAGGAGGGGTTAGATGACAAAGGAACACAAAAAGTTTAAACGCTTGTTCTTACTTTTTCCCTTGCTTTCACCTGTACTCACCATGGTGTGTCCTACATGCAACATCTCAGTGATTCTTGACAAAGATGAGTTTTATCACGTCTCTCTCCTGCTTTTGCCCTCCAATGGTTCTAGTGAAATCTAGAGTCCTTGCCATAAGGACCTATGCAAACTGCCCCCACCTTCCCCATGTTCTCAGATCCCATCTGCCAAATCTCCCCCTCACTAATCACTTCATGTGGGACCCCCACACTGAACTCTTTGCCCTTGCCTTGTACTTGCTCTTCCCTCTGGCTGAAAACCTCGTTCCTGGTTATCCTCATGGTTCTCTCCCGACTTCCTTCAGGTCTCTGCTTAAGTGTCACTTTATCAAAGGGACCTTCTTTATTGTCTCAGTCCATTTAGTGTTGCTATAAAGGAATACCTAAGGCTTGGTAATTTACAAAGAAAAGAGGTTTATTTGGGTCATGGTTCTGCAGGCTGTACAAGAAGCATTGCACTAGCATCAGCTCCTGGTGGGAGTTTCAGAGAAAGGGGAACCACCGTGTGCAGAGATCACAGGGCGAGACAGGAGGCAAGAGAGCAAGCAGGGAGGCTCCAGGCTCTTTTTAACCCTTTTCCTGTTTAGAAAAAAATATATATATATATGCAGCTCATTGCCAGCACTCATTTAATTTTACATAAACACACTCTTTGAGGCTGAAGTAAATCTGACTGATTTTCAATGTGAAAATAAAATACAGAAACTGTTCTTGCAGTTATGTGTAATAACTAATATCGGGATCATCTGAATCATCAGAATTGTCTATTTCAGAAACATTGGATTCATGCAATGAATTTTCAACCAACAACTGTTCAAGAATGATGTTAACATCATTGGCATGCTATGTTTTCTAGAATTTGACATTTTCAGCCATTGAGAATTACTATATTTTGTAAATGGAAGTACCACTACTGAAAACAGAATGCTATAAATAGAATGGTGTCTTTTGTTTCTAAAGTCTATTTACTAAAGTGACGTGAACATAATAACAAATGTGAAATATTTTGTGGCAAAGTTACTTTGGGGTAAATGCGGCAGCCACAAGCACTACCTGCAAGTATTCTCAGGGCAAACGGGCAAAACGTTCACAACCAGCTCTTGCAAGAACTAACAGAGTGAGAACTCACTCATCCCCTCCCTACCCCACCAAGGAGGATATTCATCTCTTCATGAGGGCTTCACCCCATGACCTAAACACCTCCCGTTAAGCCCCTCTTCCGATATTGGGGATCAAATTTCAACATTAGGTTTGGAGAGTCAAATATCCAAACCATTGCATTTATCTTATTTAAAATGTTACTGCCAACCTCAACACTCTTTTTCCTAAACTTGCCTAATTTTCCTCATTGCTCTTATCACCATGAATATATTGTATACTGGTGGTCACCTCACTGGACACTGGAGACTCAATTTTGTGTTAAAATAATGAACAGGTAAATAGTGTGCAGGAAAATGAACAGATAAGCAATGTACACGTAAGACATGGCTACGAGATGCCCATGGGTCAAGCCAAAGATTATTCAAGGCTACTGATTATTTCTCCGGAGTCCCCTTCTGTCAGGGGAAAAGCTAAGGTGATTGGTATGGTTTGACAATAGGCCAGGTGATTTTACTTTAGTCTTCAGTAAGGGGAACTCTGGGAGATCTGAGCAAAATCAGCATGTGGCCTGCAAGAAAGAGGTTATTGAACTGGAGCTAGCTATATGGCCTCTCAAAGGCCTGTGTTTCCCAACTATAAAATGGAGTTAATAACGCTACCTACTCCTCAGGGCAGTACAAGGGTGAAATGAGATAAAGCAGGTAAGAAGTTTAGCCCAGTACCTGGCATGTGGTAAGTGCCCAGTAAATGTTAGTTGTCACTTTATTATTGTTTTCATTATAGAAACGAATCATCTAGTTATACTGCTGTAAACTTTAGACTGAGGCCTCCTTGCCTAGGAGACCTCAAAATGCTTCACAGGGGTTGTGAGGCCCCCAAAAGTAAATACCAAGTACTTTTTGTCTGAGCATATCTAGATTTTTCTGGAAAAGAGAATCTGAAGAACTCCTCCCGATGTGTCTGCTCCTCAACACCAGAGCCATCCAGCATCAGGGTGAAGACATAGAATGTGAAGAATGGCCGAGGTGGGCGGATCATGAGGTCAGGAGATCGAGGCCATCCTGGCGAACACGGTGAAACCCCGTCTCTACTAAAAATACAAAAAAATTAGCCGGGTGTGGTGGCGGGTGCCTGTAGTCCCAGCTTCTCGGGAGGCTGAGGCAGGAGAATGGCATGAACCCGGGAGGCAGCGGAGCTTGCAGTGAGTGGAGATTGCGCCACTGCACTCCAGCCTGAGCAACAGAGTGAGACTCCATCTCAAAAAAAAAAAAAAAAGAATGTGAAGAATGGCATAGTGAGCTGTGAAGAATGGATGGCATGGTGAGCAATGCGCAAAGGTGCTGGCTCAGCAAAACTGTTAAGCCTCAATTTAACCAAAAGTCTAGGGGGAAGTATTTGTTTTCAATGGAGCAAACACACTGTAGAATAGAACGTTAAATATTCATGGACTTGAGAGAGAAAACACTAGAGTTAAAGGAAATTTCCTACCACGGAGACTTAGGATGATGATCCCATATTCCCAGAGAGTACAGGATCACTCACATCTGCTAATGGGTGGTGGTGATAGGTACAAGATAGTATAAAAGTTTGAGAAACAATAGTGATGTTTAAATTAGTGTGCATCAAAATTCTCTTGAGATGTGTATTAAGATGTGTGTTAAGATGTGTGCCAGAGATTCTGACTCAGGGGGTGAGCAGTAGATCGAAAAACCTGCATTTATAAGAAGCACCCTGTATTAGTCCATTTTCATGATACTGATAAAGACATGCTTGAGACTGAGTAATTTATAAAGAAAAAGGTTTAATGGACTCACAGTTCCACGTGCCTGGAGAGGCCTCACAATCATGGCAGAAGGCAAGAGGCACTTTTTTTTTTTTGAGATGGAGTCTCCCTCTGTCGCCCAGGCTGGAGTGCAGTGGTGTGATCTCGTCTCACTGCTAGCTCCGCCTCCTGGGTTGACGCCATTCTCCTGCCTCAGCCTCCTGAGTAGCTGGGACTACAGGGGCCTGCCACCACGCCCAGCTAATTTTTTTTTTTTTGTATTTTTAGTAGAGACGGGGTTTCACCGTGTTAGCCAGGATGGTCTCAATCTCTTGACCTTGTAATCCGCCTGCCTTGGCCTCCCAAAGTGCTGGGATTACAGGCGTGAGCCACTGTACCCGGCCAAAGCACATCTCATGTGGCAGCAGATAAGAAAGAATGAGGGCCAAGTGAAAGGGGTTTCCCCTTATAAAACCATCAGCTCTCATGAGACTTATTCACTACCATGAAAACAGTATGAGAGAAACTACCCCATGATTCAGTGATCTCCCACCAGGTCCCTCCAACAACATGTGGGAATTATGGGAGTTACAAAAAAAGATGAGATTTGGGTGGGAACACAGCCAAACCATATCACACTCTAAGTAATTCCAATACAGGTGGTCCAAGGCCCATTCTAAAAAAGATGAGTCAAAAGGAAAGAGGTTAGAAAACAGTCCTCTCAGCAACTTTCAGCTCAGCTCACCAGGATCAAAGAGCATAGCATTCAGGGCCAATGCTTTAGGAGAGATGTATTTGCATGGTGTATCTTTTGTATCTAAAGTGTTGGAGACCTGTGCAGTGATGGGAGGCTAATTGAGGCTTAGACATCCTTACCATTTCCTCTTTGGGAATTTGGCTCATATCCACTGAACTTCCTGTGTTTCATCCATAATCCTTTTATCTTAGAACACTTGTTTCTATGTCCAGAAATCCCCAGGTAAGTTCTGAGTTGTCTTCTGAAATCCTAGATTTGGAAGGAAGACCTAGTGAGAAAATGCTACCAAAGAAACAAAACAAAGTGTGGTAGATTATTATTCAGCAAAAAATCACTTGCTTTCACTCCTCCTTGACCTCCATAGGAGTAGTGTACATCCCAGCTTCATGGGAACTGGGCTTGTCCTGGTGATAGGCTTTGGCTAATGGAAGGTAAGTAGAAGGGACAGTGTCTGGATTCCAAGCTTATGTTGTATGATCTTCATATGTTTCTATTCATCCCTCTGTGTATTGGTTTTCTGTGGTTGCTGTAACAAATTACTGTAAACTTGATGGTATAAAATAACTGAAATTCTTTCACTGTTCTGGAGGCCAGAAGTCCAAAATCAAGAGGTCAACAAAGCTGTTCGCCCTGCAGTGTGTTCCTTGGCTTGTATTTGCCTAATTCTAATCTCTGTCTTTATCTTTCCACAACCTCCTTGTACCATCTTCTCTTCTGTATCTTATAAGAACACTTACTTGGTCATTGGATATAGGACCATATAGATTGCAAATGATTATCTCATCTTAAGATCCTGGACCTAATTACAGTTACAAAGACAATGTCTTAGTTACCTTGGGCTGCTATAATGAAATACCATAGACTTGGTGACTTAAACAACAGATATTTACTTTTCACACTTCCGGGGGCTGAAAAGTTCAAGATCAAGGTGCCAGCAGATGCCATGTCTGGTGAAGACCCTCTTCCTGGTTTGTAGATGGCCACCTTCTTGCCATGGCCTCACATAGTGAAGACAGAGAGAGAGAGAGAAAGAGAGAGAGCTCATGTCTCTCTCTCTTCTTAAAAGGGCACCAATACCATCATTGAAACTCCACCCTCATCTAAACCTAATTACCTCCCAAAGGCCTTACCTCCAAATACTACCATATTGAGGGTTAGGGCTTAAACATATGAATTTGGGGGAAAACAAACATTCAACCTATAGAAGACTTTTTTCCTAAATAAGATCACATTTACAGG
The DNA here is from genome assembly GCF_003255815.1 of Theropithecus gelada. NCBI lineage: Eukaryota > Metazoa > Chordata > Mammalia > Primates > Cercopithecidae > Theropithecus > Theropithecus gelada. The sequence goes on from NC_037669.1 coordinate 71,473,134, forward strand.
TTCAAAAGGTGTATTAGTCTATATTCACACTATTGATAAAGACATACCCAGGACTGGGTAATTTACAAAGAAAAGAGGGTTAATTGTCTCATGGTTCCACATATCTGGGAAAGGCCTCACAATCATGATGGAAGGCAAGGAAGAGCAAGTCACATTTTACATGGTGGCAGCAAAGAGAGAGCTTGTGCAGGGGAACTCCTTTTTATAAAACCATCAGATTTCATGAGACTTATTCACTATCACAAGAATAGCACAGGAAAGACCCACCCCTGTGATTCAGTTACCTCCCACCAGGTCCCTCCTACCACACTTGGAAATTGTGGGAGCTAAAATTCAAGATGAGATTTGGGTGGGGACACAGCCAAACCATATCAAGGGGTTTGAACACGGACATATCATTTTGTAGGGTGTGGGGACATCATTCAACTCACTATACTGGGAGTGTCTAATGTCTACAGTGAGAGGAACATGCTCCAGTTCTTCAGTCTGGGCCTCAGTAGATTTGAGCACAACCCACAGCCTGAAGCAGAGACACCTGCTCAACTGCCCAACTTGAACAGAGATAATTGCTGATTACTGTGTGATTCTGAGACTTAGTGATAGCTTGCTGTACAGCAAAAGGTGACTAATACCCAAGGAATGAAGAGCATGCCCACTTAGTCCCCTCTTGGCAAAAGGGAATTTTGTCACAGACACAATAACAGTAAGAAGTGACTTTGTGTTATGGAAGTTATTAGGGGAGGCTGGTTTTGGTTTCTTTCACCAGATAATTTACCCCCAAATTGGCCTGAGAACATTCATTCTGCTTCAGGATTCACATATAGTGATGTAATTGCCAACTTGGAGAGAGTGGGGAAGGGAAGTGGAAATGATTTTAGCATTCCTGACTTGCATGCTCCTCAATAAAGCAACCCATGGTTGCAAATGATCATAAGACTCCTTTGGATAATTTGCATTTCTCTTTACAGACAGAACTTGGCTTTTTTTCTGAGGAAATACATTTTGATAAAAAACACTTTAACCTGCATATATATACTAGCCTTGGTTCAGCCATAAGAAAGAAATTATTAGTCAGATTAGGGAAAGTAATGGATGAGCCTGTGAAAAATGGGTTTGGCACCAAGCAAACAGAAGGCAATATATGGGAATGGTTGAGGTATTCAGCAGTGGAATAAAATTACAGCCTCACTCACTCACAACCTGTGGTCCTTGCCCATGCACTGAATTAAATAAGACATTGAACTCATTTTCACAGCAACCTGTATAAATAGCTGCAGCAGATTCCATGAACTGAAAGAAGCAGCCAAATTTTGTTTAACTTTGTGTCCCCAATTCCTGGCATCAAGCCTGATGCTAACTATATGCTCAATAAGTGTTTGTTACATTGAACACATGGGAGCAAGAGTGATTCTCTTAAAATTAAGACAGACCATGTAATTCCTCCACTGAAACCTTTTAGTGGTTCACATCTCATCCAGACACAAACTCAAAGTCTTTTTGATGCCTGTCAGAACTTTGCATGGTATGATCCTGAGCTCCACTCTGACCTCATCTGTCCACTACTGTTCTACAACACACCAATTCTTCCCCAGTCACTTCATCGTCCTCTCCTTGTTTGTAAAACTCACCAAGCATTCTCTAGCTTCAGGAACTTTGCACTTCCTAACTTCTCTGCCTGGATTGCTCTCTCCCTACATATCTGCATGTCTTTTCGGTCTTTGCTCACACCATTTCCTTCTCCATTTGGCCTCCCATAACCATCATATATAAAATTGCAATTCCCAGCCTCACTCCCCAACACTTCCTACTTCCAATCACTGCTTTATTTAGTCATTTATTCCTACTTCAATTTAACAATGAATATTGATATATTTATCTCTCTCTCTAGCTAGACTATAAACTCTTCCAAAGGAAGAGTTTGTATATATATATATAAAAGCTATCTATCTATCTTAAAACAGTGCCTGGCACAGAGTAGTCACACAGTAAAGATTTGTTAAATGAGTGAAAAAATGGCCGTTTGTGCCATGCATTGAGTGATTCCATGAATTAAAAAAATGCATTTTGGTAATGAATGCTGTTGTTGCATCTTAGTACCAGAACTGTCTCTTTAAAATTTACCTGAAAGGGCCCTTGTTTCTGCTGCTCTGTCTTCTGACCACACTGAGGCTTCCTGAGGTTTCCTTACATGCCCTGTCTGGCATGCCATGCCTCCTGTTTCTAGGCCATAACACTTAAAATCCACTCTCTTATAAATTTTAGGAGAAGAGCCAAGATGGCCAACTATATGCAGGCAGGAAGAACATCTCCCACAAAAAGACCAGATAGAGAAGACTGGCACACTCTGAGCAGACCTTCGGAAGGAAGGCAGTGAGAATAGACGGAGGGAGGATGCAAACGGTGAGTTGCAGGGGGAGTAAGGTAGGAACCCTACACAGGGCTGCTGAGCACCAGGACTTATTCTTGGCTGTCAGTGGCTCCTGGGGAAGGACTGAATTAAATGGGCAAAGAGTGGCATACTCTCACCATGGACCTTCAGAATCCTAGCTGCAGGAGACTCTATGACCCCCATGAACATTTGAGCTGACAGGGACAGCTGCTTGGAGAGGTGGCAAGCACGGACTCTAGCCTGTGTGGAGCCCAGAAGGTTTGGCATGGGAATGGCTACAGTGGAGCATGGCCAGGGATGTTCATACCCCAAGGCTTGCCATGCTCCTATAGGTGGCTTTGGCTTTTGTTGACTCTTGGACCTAGACAAGGCAGGGTAGTCTTGCCTGTGGGACAGGACCAGTCTGATCTGAGCAGCCCCCTGTTTGTAGGCATCTCCTGTGGTCCCTTCCTGGCTGTATCTGCTTGCAGCACAGCCTTGGATGCACTTTCTGGCAGCCACCACCATAGATTCTTTGCTGGTTGTCCCCGTCTAACTGTCAGAGAGTTTCAGTACATGGGTCCCAGAGGATGTGCACTTGCCCACAGCCTCCTCCCACTGCTTTGATAGCACGTGTGGACCTTACCACGCTATTGCCACCAGTGCACATGTGAACTTTGCCGCTGCTGCTCTGCCCCTGCCAGTGCAGGTATACAGTACATGTGTGCATATGGATGCCACCACCCCGCATCTTCTGGTGTGTGCACACCCTCCCACACCACTGTAACCACCAGCATATGCACACAGACACCACCACATCAATGCTACTGGAGTGAGCACATGCATGTGGTCTCTACCACCTCACTACTGCCGGCATACATGCACATGAGCATGGACCCTGCTGCTACCACCCCAATGAAGTGCTTTTGCCAGCATCCCATCAGATCATTGTTGCCAGTGGAGTGGAAACACCTCAACCCCTACAACATAGCAGGTGCTTAACCTCAAGGGGCCAGAGAATAAAGCTGTAGGCTTGGTCCCAGCCCTCCAGGGTTAGAGCACGCAGCCTAGGAGTGCTGAGCTGAGTCTTGGCCCCCAGAAATAATCCAGGAACAAAGTCAGTCAGCTGGGTTGACTCCTCAAGGGCACTGAAGAATATAAAAGCAAAAAACGCCATCCAAAGGACAGCAACATCAAATATTAAAGGAACATCAACCCACACAGATGAGAAAGAACCAGCTCAAGAACTCTGGCAACTCAAAAAGCCAGAGTGTCTGACCTCCAAACAATCACACTAGCTCTTCAGCAATGGTTCTTAACCAGGCTGAAATGGCTGAAATGACAGACATAGAATTCAGTATCTGGATAGTAACAAAGATCATTGAGATTCAGGAGAACGTTGAAACCCAATCCAAGGAATCTAAGGAATCCAATAAAATGATACAAGAGCTCAACAAAACAGATTTGATAGAGCTAAATAACTCACTATAAGAATTTCACAATATAGTCAGACACTGGATCACCTAGATTCATAAAACAAGTTCTTACATACCTATGAGGTGACTTAGATAACCACACAATAATAGTGGGAGACTTCAACATTGCAGTGACAGTATTAGACAGATCATGGAAGCAGAAAACTAATAAATATATTTGGGACTTAAACTCGACACTTGACCAAATGGGTGTAAAAGACATCTATACAATATATGTTCTTCTCTTCTGCATGTGGCATGCACTGTAAAATCAACCAGACATTCACCCATAAAACAATTCTCAACAAATTAAAAAATACCCTAAATCATAAGAAACACGTTCTTGGACCACAGCAAAATAAAAACAGAAATTAATACTAAGATGATCTCTCAAAACCATACAATTACATGGAAATTAAACAGTCTGCTCCTGAATGACTTTTGTGTAAACAATGAAATTGGGGAGAAATCAAGAAATTATTTGAAACTAATGAGAACAAAGCTATAATATACCAGAATCTCTGAGACACATGTAAACCAATCTCAAGAGGAAAGTTTATAGCATTAAATGCTCACATCGAAAATAAGAAAGATCTCAAATTAACAACCTAATAGCACACCTAGAAGAACTGGAAAAACAAGAGCAAACCAACCCCAAAGACAGCAGAAGAAAAGAAATAAGCAAAATCAAACCTGAACTGAATGAAATTGAGATGCCAAAAAATGACACCAATGACCAATGAAACCAAGAGTTTGTTTTTTGAAAGAAGAGGACTAATAGGCTGCTAGCTAGACTAATGAAGAAAAGAGAGAAGATCCAAATAAACACAATTAGAAATGACAAAGGGAACATTACTACTGACCTCATAGAAATAAAAAAAACTACTAAGAGACTACTACAAACACCTCTATGCCGACAAACTAGAAAACCTACAAGAGATGGGCAAATTCCTGGAAACATACAACCTCCCAAGATTGAATCAGGAAGAAATTGAAAAGCCTGAAGAGATCAATAATGAGTTCTGAAATTGAATCAGTAATAAAAAGCCTACCAACCAGGAAAAGCCCTGGACCAGAGAGATTCACCGCTGAATTATACCAGATATATGAAGAAGAGCTGGTACAAATCCTATTAAAACTATTCCAACAAATTGAGAAAGAGGAACTCCACTCTAACTCATTCTATTCTATGAGGCCAGTATCATTCTGATACCAAAACCTGGCAGGGACATAACAAAAATAGAAAACTTCAGGTCAATATCCCTCATGAACATGGATCCAAAAATCCTCAACACAACACTAGCAAACCGAGTCCAGCAGCACATCAAAAAGCTAATCAAACACAATCAAGTAGGTTTTATTACTGGGATGCAAGTTTGGCTCAGCATGTGTAAATCAATAAATGTGATTCATCACATAAACAGAACTAAAACCAAAATCATATGATCATCTCAATAGACACAAGAAGGGCTTTTTGATAAAATTCAACATCCCTTCTTGTTAAAAATCCTCAACAAATTAGGCATCGAAGGAAACTACTTCGAAATAATGAGTCTTCTATTATAAATCCACAGTCAAGAGTATACTGAATGGGCAAAAACTAGAAGCATTCTCCTTGAGAACTGTAACAAGACAAGGATGCCTGTTCTCACCACTCCTGTTCAACACAGTACTGGAAATCCCAGTCAGAGCAATCAAGCAAGAGAAAGAAATAAAAGGCATCAAAATAGGAAGAACGGAAGCCAAATTACATCTCTTCATGAACAATATGATTTTATACCTAGAAAACCACACAAGCAGAGACCCAAAGCAGAGACTTTCAAAAGTCGGAATGGAAAAAAAAATAAAAAATATAATATATTGCTTTTATCTGTAGTCACCATAATTTAAAAAAAATCTCTAACTTACAAAAAAGAAAATTAACCTGAAAGGAATGCTAGTCTTCAGATAGGTGGAAGATTTGTAGGAGGTAATTCTTTAAGTTGTTTGTGATTATCTTTGAAAGCTGGAATAATAAACCAAAATAGTGCTAATGTGCAATATAGAAGTAGCAATTGTGTCTTAGCTCTATATTACATACCAGTCTGCAACTTTGTTTTGGTCAATAGAAAAGAACCAGATGATCATTGTGATTTATTAAATGTGTATTCTTAATTAAGATGAAAGAACTTATGCATTAATATTATCTGCTGGCTGGAAAAAAAATCCAGTGAAAGATAAACCCTTCAGATTCTGATAAAATGCTTTGGGGCAGGGACTTATGAAGAGCTAGTTCTTTTCCAATGTAGAGAAGTCGGGAGAGATACCTTAAATTCTAAGCCCTGGAATAGATTGTGGCTGCATCTCTGGCTTTACAACCAGCCATTAGAGTAGGGCCCTAAGAACCAATGATACACCTTTGGCTTTACCTTGGATGGAAAATATAGGGAACCAAGTCAATGGTTCAGAAAGTGCCATTAATGTAGCATTATCCATAAGTCAAACCACTCCCCAGGGGAAGGAACTCCAGAGTGAGAGCCTTGTCTATCTTGAATGTGTTCTATCTTGGGGTCATGATAAGAGGGGAGAGAAAAGGCTGAGATATGTACACATCCATATGTCCCTTAAATAGGCTTTTATGAATATTTGGATCAGAGAATGTTTAAATCTGGTCAATCAAATGGGTGGCTAAAGAGAACTCAAATATACTGTAAACCAAATAATTCTGAAATAATTTAAATGAGGGTGCTATGGTTTAAATGTGTACCTCAAATTTCATGTGTTGAAAACATAATCCTGGCCGAGCATGGTGGCTCACACCTGTAATCCCAGCACTTTGGAAGGCCAAGGCAGGCAGATCACCTGAGGTCAGGAGTTCAAGACCAGCCTGCCCAACATGGCAAAACCCCATCTCTACTAAAAATACAAAAAATTAGCTGAGCATGGTGGTGGGCACCTGTAATCCCAGCTACTCAGGAGGAAGGAGAATCCCAGCTACTGAGGAATGAGAATCGCTTGAACCCGGGAGGCAGAGGTTGCAGTGAGCTGAGATCCGTGAAATTCTGCCTCAACAAAAAAAAAAAGAAAAAAGAAAACATAATCCCCACACTCATATGTTGATTGGTTGTGGAGTCTTTGAGAGGTAATTAGGACTAGACAAAGGCTTTAGGTTAGGGCTGTCATGATAGGACTGTTGACTTTATAAAAAGAGGTCACTTAAACTGACCTGCACTCACTTGCTTTCTCACCATGTGATGCCCTATGCCATGTTATGACGCAGCAAGAAGGCCCTCACAGATGCTAGTGCAATGCTTTTGGATTTCCCAGTCTCCAGAATCATGAGTCAAATAAATTTCTGTTCATTATAAATTACCCAGTCTCAAGTATTCTGTTATAGCAACAGAAAATGACTAAGACAGAAAATTGTTACTAAGAAGTATGGTTGTTGGTATAGCAGATACTTGAAAATGTAGAAGTAGCTTGAGAACTAGGTAATTGGTAGAGGCTGAAAGACTTTGGAAGAACAAGCTAGAAAAAGCCTGAATTTTCATAAACAGAATGTTCAGAGTGATTCTGGTGAGGACTCAGAAGGATAGACTAGGAAAAGTCTGAAACTTCTTAGAGATTACTTAATTTGTGTGACCAGAATGTTGATAGAAATATGAACAGTAAAGGCCATTTTGATGAATTCTTAGATGGAAATGAAGATCAAGACATTGGAAACTAGACTAAAGGCCATCCTTGTGATTCTGTTGTAAAGAACTTAGCTGCACTGTGTCCATGCCCTAGGGCTTTATGGAAGGCAGAATTTAACAATGAGGAATAAGAATATTTGGTGGAAGAAATATCTAGGCAGGAAAACATTCAGGCTGCTGCATGGCTACTTTTAACTGCTTATAGTAAAAGAAGGAGATTAGTATTGACAGAGCAAAGTTAGAGGCTATTCATCAGGACAATGGAACATCAATACATGATGTGGAATTCAGAGAAATGCTCTTTTCCTAGAAGCAGATGAGGCAATTTTGTATTATAAAACTGAATAATAGGTGTAAGAGTCAGGAGGCCTGGATTATAGTTCCCGATATACTACTCTGGGCACATCACTTAACTACACTGAGCCTCAATTTCCTCATCTGTAAACAAAATCAATTGTATTTTCTCTGCCTACTTTGGAGGGTAATTCTTAAAATCATATAAGGACACATATGTCTGATCATTATATAAGCATAGCTTAAAAACAAGTTTTTAAAAAATAAAAAAAAAAAACCTCAGAGCTTTTGTTTAAACAATCTTAATCCCATAAACCCCAGTATGGACTGACCAATCAGCCTAGCAGACAACTGGGATAGTGTGGGCAGAGGATATTGAAGTCTATCAGAAATCAGATTTCTTTTGAAACAAGTCATTGTCTTATTTCTGAAGTTGCCCATATGCTAGTAATACCACGAGATTAAAATTCACAAAAGTTCTCTTTTTTTTCTTTTTTTTCCAGGATTTAAATATTTCACAGTTGAATTTGAGGAAAAACAACTCCGTGTTCAATGTTTGTACTACTCCTTAAGGCTCCAAGTCAGCATTTAAGATACTGACTCAAAAACCTTAATAGAAGATGAAACTATGCTAATTAGGACAACGGAAATTTACGTATCTATGTGGAAGGATTCTTTGTGTGTGTGTGTGCGTATTGGTGGGAATCTCTACTGGGTAGCTCCTCACTGTAGTGGGAGAGAAAATACATTAAAAATAATAAAGAGGCCGGGTGCAGTGGCTCACGCCTGTAATCCCAGCACTTTGGAAGACTGAGGCAGTTAGATCATGAGGTCAGGAGATCAAGACCATCCTGGCCAACATGGTGAAACCCCATCTCTACTAAAAATACAAAAATTAGCTGGCATGGTGGCGTGCACCTGTAGTCCCAGATACTCGAGAGACTGAGGCAAGAGAATCACTTGAACCTGGGAAGCAGAAGTTGCAGTGAGCCAAGATTGTGCCATTGCATTCCAGCCTGGCGACAGAGCAAGACTGCATCTCACACACACATAAAAATAATAGCAGCAGTAATAATAATAATGATAACAATAATAATAATGGATGCTACTTTATGAAAATATATTTAAAAGACACTATTTTCTCCTCTGCTTGGGGAACAGAGTTAAAGCTCTTCTGAGGACTCTGAAAAATTTCTCAGAGGTCTGAAGTCAACAGACACTCTCCTAGAGCCTCAGTCTCACATGTAATTCTTCTTTTCCATGCACACATGCCTCTCTGAAATGCCCTTTGAGACTCATTTTCCCTTTTAAGCCTGCCTGCATGAGGCTGCATTTCATACAGAAATTGTCACCTCTCTTTATCACTCTGTTACTCTTCCCAAGAAAAAGGGAATACTAGTATTATTGGTCAGATTCTGGAATACTTTACAGAAAATTTACTATTGTATGTGGTCACTGCGAATTAAGAGGTTATACATATGGTATTGAGGTATAGCATTGAAACTCTTGAAGTTCAATGTTAAAATAGACTTTGAATGAATAAAATAAAACAGATTCTAAATCTACAGTTCTTTCCCTAATATTCATCTCAAGTCTTCAAAACTAGATTCCATGTAATAGTCAGACAATGGCAAAGTGAATTTTCTTGTTTTTCTTTTCCTCCCAGATAACTAAGTTTTATTTTCTCTGTCATTCGTATCTTCAGCCCAGAAACCCAGTTCCAGACCACTGTAAGCAAGGCTATAGGTATAGACAAAATAAACTTTTTTCTTGTCTAGGAATTTATATTGTTGTTTTTATTATAGGTTACCAAAGAGTTTATTCTTCGATCTTTTGACATATTAAAAGTTAAACTTTTTCAGTTCTCTACCTCCAGCCATTCTGTCTTAGGAATGGTGGCTATTTACAGCTTTTGGCTGAAATTAGTGAGAGCAAGTTTGTTACTTGTTATCACTTTGGAGTTTATGAAATTCTTTTGAAAGTCTTCCTCTCTGAGTCAGTCAGGACCTGGGACTTCGCTTGACTCTCATGACATGGGGTATACCACATGGGAAGATAAAATACCTTAAAGTTCTGCCATTATCATTGTCTCTTTCTAAAGGATACTGACTAGGAGGCAGAGGGTGATGCATAGGATTCATTAGACGTAAGAGTTGACTGTACCTCTCACTCCGCTCCTCTCTCTTCTTTATCTTGCTTCCAAAATAAACGTGCATACAATCACTGAGGGGTTTTGTTAAAATAGAGATTCTGACTCAGTAGGTTTGGAAGCCACAGATTCTACATTTCTAACAAGTTCTCAGGTGATACAGATGTTGCTGGTCCATGGCCTACACCCAAAGACAGACCTATGGGAGGACACTTCAGCTCAGCTTGCCAGAGAGTGCCATCCTCCAGTAGTGTAGCAGTCACAAATCTACCTAATAGTCCATTGGTATTTTGATTCCTTCAGCTTCTATCCATTGTATGTACTACTTCCTCAGGCTCTTTTTGCAGAGGGATGATTGGGAAAGCAGGTAGGATCCCCGGTACAAAAACGATACCAATTCCTTCAGGGTATTACCACTCTTCCTACCAACAATTCGTTTATATTTCTAGATTTTAGAACTGCAGTAGCGAAGCTATCCTCCAGAGGATAAAGGCTAGTGGCCAGAAAGATGATTACTGGTGGCCAGAAGGTGACTTTTATTACCTTTTCCTCCTTGATTTATCTTTAATTTAAATGTCTTTATCTATCCAGTCTCTATGGATGGCATCATCAGTTAGGCTGCCGATATTTTTCAAGACTTCTGTGAAGGGGCTAGTAAGAGCTTTTCTCAACTAATGATACCTGCAATAAAATAACATTCACCAACACAGCTTTAAACAAGTGGAAACTCAACAAAGCTGTAAAGGCACGTTAGCCTGTTTAACAAGGCAGGCGGGCAGGAAGGTAGAGAACTTTTCTAGTTGGATTGAGGATGCTTACAGCCTCTGTTGATGATCTGTTCCTAGGGATCAGCAATAATATTGAATTGTATTCCTTCATGGGATGATTCTTCTAAAGATACTACTAAACATTCGCGTTTCGTTAGGGACCACATGAGGTATTGTGGGAATAGCAAAGATAAACAAGACAAGCATTGGCTTTCCAGAGATCTAAACATAGGCCAGAACAGACACGTTAATGACTAGATTTTTAAAGGACTCACTGGATGCCATTAAGGTATACATCCAATAAATATTTTTTAAGCCACTACCACATTCCAGGCAAAGTGGTGAAAACAATAGACATAGTCCCTTCTTCCACTGGAGCTCATTAAATAGCCAATTACACAAATAAATATGTGATGACAAATTTATATAACTGTCCTGAAATGTAGATGGGCTGTAAGGAAGAAAAAAGAGAAACCTGGCTGAGAATAGAATTAGAGAGCGCCTCTCTGAGGAAGGGACATTTCTCCTGAGACTCTGAAGGATAAGGAGGAGTTTGCTAAGTAAAGAGATGGGAAGACCAGTACAAAGGAAAGCACAGCATGTGCTAAGGCAGGAAAGAACTTGACACATTCCAGAACTAAAAGCAGACCAGTATGGCCAGATGGTAACGAGGGAGAGAGAGAGTGGAACAAGATGAGGCTGGACAAGCAGGCAAAGAAGCTCACGTTGAGGCACCCTGCAGGACCAGACTCAGCATTTTCTTCTAAATGCAGTGGGAAACCATGAACACAATTTGCATTTTGAGAAGTTGACTATGGCTGCAGACAGGAAAGAGGCAAAAATCTTAGCTGATGGACCAATTGGAGCCGTCAGTTGGGTCATGTTCATTATGTTCTGAGTTCAGGGACAAATTGCTGGCCAGTAAGGTGCCAGCTACCACCAATGCTGGTGCCATTGCCCCATGTGAAGTCTCTGTGCCCAGAACACCATGCTGGGGCCAGAGAAGACTCCCTTCGTCCAGGCATTATGCATCACCATTAAAATCTCCAGGGGCATCGTTGAAATCCTAAGGGATGTGCAGCTCATTGAGACTGGAGACAAAGTGGGAGCCAGTGAAGCCATACTGCTGAACATCTCTCGCTATTCCTTGGGTGGATCATCAAGCAAGTGTCTGACAATGGCAGCATCTACATCCCTGAAGTGCTTGACATCACAGGGGACACTCTGCATCCTCACTTCCAGGGTGTCTGCATGGTGCCTGTGTTTGCAGATTGGTTACCCAGCTGTTGCATCAGTACCCCGTTTTATCACCAATGGGTACAAAGACCTTCTTGGCTGATCCATCTGCCTTGTGGCTGCTGCCCCTGTGACCTCCACTATCACTGCTGCTCCTACTGTGGCCACAGCCACAGCCAAGTTTGAACCAAGGAGGAATTGAGAGTTGGACAAGGATATGGAGTTTGGTCTCATTGATCACCAAAAAGCAACAAACTTAGCCAGCTTTTTTTTTTTTTTCTCAAAACCAGTAAATAAAGACTTACCTTAAAAAAATAAAAAGAAGTTTCAACACTGACTAAAGTGCCTGAGGTCAACATAGAGACAAATTTAGTCAGTATGTTTCTCTTATATTCTAAGGTGCCCTGAGGGGATGTACTTGAAGAAGAAATTTTGGAGCATGTACTTCAGAGAAGAAAGAGGATTTCAGAGATGACCTAAAAATATACAATAAGTTAATCTTAAAGTATCCTTTTGTGTAAGACAATACACTAAGTCTTGTGGGACTTGAGTTCCCATTCCCATTTCACTATGTGTACACGTGTATACATAGCACACATGTGTAAACTTGGGCCGAATGCTTATTTTTCTCATATATAAAGTAAAAACATTGATGCGGTCTCTAAAGCTCCTTTCAGCTATATGCTTATTTTGTGGAGATGAACATGGGATTTGAATCAGAGGAACTGGGTCTTCTGCTCACTCCTGTGACCTTGGCCGAGTCACTTGATCTTGCTGAAACCAAGTTCCTCATTTAAAAATAGGGAAATGATGTTATCTAGAATTGCAGACCCAACATTGAACACAACGCCTGGCACTTTGTAGGAAGTATTTTGTAATGAATGAATACTTTTCTACCTTGTGAAGATTAAATGAGATCTGATGTAAGTTTGGAAACTATATAGCTCTGTTTCAATACTCACTATGAACTCAAATTTACGTTATTAAAATCTTTACTGTGTTCTGGGCTGAGCATAGCTCTTTTTCCAGTATTATTTGTTCAAATGAGGGTACGTCTTCAAATTTCTTGGCACATATTAAAACAGCAGTAAGTGAGGCTTCATAAAAATGAGAGGGTATACCATTTAATGAGCTATTAAACTTCCCACCAGAAAGCCAGAAACTCAGAAGGAGTCCAAAATAGCAACTGCTACATAACCAGCCAAATAATCAGCTACATTTATGAGCCAGCAATCCATTCTTAACATGCCTACAAGATAGACAGGAGAAATAAAATAAAATAAAAAAGCCGGTTTTAGCTCAGACTTCCCTGTAAGGTATCTTTATCGATCGTCTTTAACACTTACAATTTCCAGGCAACAGTTTCTTAATATGGACTTGCAGGTTTCATATGAGAATGGCAAGTAAAGTATAAAAAGTTGCCTCTGCAGAAGAGTCAACTTTTTACACTTTAAACTATTTCACCTTTTGTTGGAATTTCTTGAAATGATGGCTTGAGTTTAAGCTGTCAATGTTATTTAAATGCCAGAGTGGTTGTTCATCCTCGCCCTCACCCCACACACTCCATTCTAGTTTTTCCACTGCTGCTTTCCTATTCTTAAGAGTTGCAGGGGGTACCAGCTGCGGTTCAGTTTGGCTTTGAAGTTCAGCAGACTTCCCCTGTTCCCCATGAATGATTTCTCTCATTGAGAGTTACTTTGAGCTTGAGGTAGAATTTAATGTTCTCAGAAGACTAAAAAAAAAATTCCCTTAGGTGTGTGATACGAAGAAAGAACACTGCCTCCTTATTTCTGCTCCAGTTCATCCATCTACAAGGCAGGCCAGTGGGAAGGCTGGAACAAAGTCTAGGCTAAATTAATACTCTGGTTCCAATATTTGCTATTTATATATTGCATGAGGAAACCTGCTGGTGGCCCTGTGGAGTGATCTGAAAAGTAGAGGAGACAAAGATGGCTATGAGTACAAAGGGCATTCTGGACAAGAGCTAATGTTTCCTCAGGGGGAGTATGAACCAGTAAGAACGTTAGGAAGAATATCAGCAAAAGTAGCAGCAATACCAGTAACAATAAGGCAACTACCATTTAATTGAGTGCCTCCCAATGTGTCAGGCATAAAAGGTCCATCATATATATTGACTCTTGCACAGATGAGGAAATGGAGGTAAAGAGAAAGTCAGGGATTTGGCCAAATTTACTTAACTAGAATGATGAGGGACTGAGATTCAAACCCAGGTCCATCTCAGTCTACAGTCTTTTCATTTCATCAAGCTATATGGTGTCAAGAAGGATCTCAATAACTTTTTGATGGTGGCCTTATTTTTCTGTCCTCCCTGATTTCCAGGACTTACGTGAGGGTAGATGGAGCTTGCTCAGGGCAAATGGAGTGACCATGTTTTGCTAAGAGAGTAAGGGAGCTTGGATTTTTTTTCTTGTTTAAAGCTAAAACGAATCTGAATTGTGATGTGTTGGCAAAAGGAAAGAGGAATGGTACTAAAAGTAGAGAGCATCGCGGGATGTTTGCGAACTAGTAGTAGGTGCATAGGGACCCAGCACTTATATGCCACAAGAGGAAACACCAAGCCCAATGGGGCATTCAGAGCACAGATAAATTATATCTGTTTGGGTGCAAGAGATGGACTCAGAAAAGACTTCATGGAGGAGGTGGCTATGGATCTATGCTTCAAAAGGCAGAATTCTAGAAGGCAGAGATGATATTCTAAAAAGCCTAATAGTGGAATTTTAATTAGTTGCATCTCAGACTACAGAGTGATTTTTTTAGGGCAGGAGAAACTTGTATCATTAAAGCAATCTTCTTGGTCAACAAAGAAGGTCAGCCTTAGCAGTTTGCTACAGTAGATATCATAACACTCTAGTAGAAAGAGACTTGAACCTGGAGTAGAAGACCTGGTTTCACATTCTAATTCTGGCACTGAGGTGAGACTTAACCACTCTGAGACTTAATCCATCAACTACAAAATTCTGATAACTTCTACCCTGCCTTTCTCCCAGCTTGTGAAAAAGTTTGAAGTAGATGACAGTGTTGTAAATGTGAGAAATTATCATTTCATTTGGAAAGTTTACCCCTCCATTCTGGGGACAGGGTTTCCCACTGGAAATTTTTTGAGTTCCATTGGCTAACCAATTTGCTGTAGGCAATTTAACTGTCTAAGTTAAATCTCTCATGACATCTCTCATGGTGTTTGAGTTTCGTGAACTAGTAAATGATCAAGATAGAATTTAGACATTCGAATTTCTACATGTCACAATATGTCATAAAAACTCCATCACACTTGTACACAAAGCACACACGCATGTGCATGCACACATACACACACACACACACACACACCTGCCTTCATTTGTCTTCTAGTTTCAACACCAAAAAAGTAGTAAGAACATAACCTCAGTGAAAATTCAGCTTTTTAAAATGGAATAAATATGGCTTTAAGAGAAATTTAATTCATTGTGCATCTGCCACAGAAGGTGAAAGGATAATACTGTGATGGCATAAGATCACATGGGACCTAATTTCCCTCCCACAGATACTTGCTAGGGACAGGTTGTTTTTTAACTAATTTATTTATTTTAGTTGTCCTTCCACAGACTAGAGGATATAATTTCTTGGTATGGTTATTCTGTAGGCTGAGGCAAAGTTTAAGTCTCTCATGATATATCTTTCATGTGTCTACCTTCCTAGCCCGCAGCATAGTATCTGAGATGGAGCACTGAGGACAATGTAGGAGTATTAGAAATATAAAGGAGAATTATTTTGCTTATTATTTGAAGTTGTTCTGGGGTTAGCAGGTAAAGTATTGATGAGTGGATAAAGACAATATTATGTATATATATAATACACACATATATATACATAATACATATATATATAATGTATACATATATACACACATACCATGGAATACTCCTCAGCCATAATGAAGAATAAAATAAAGTCTTTAGTAGCAATTTGGATGGAGCTAGAGGCCATTCTTCTAAGTGAAATAACTCAGGAATGGAAAACTAAATACCGCATGTTCTCACTTATAAGTGGGAGCTAAGCTATGGGTATGCAAAGGCATACAGAGTGATATAATGGACTTTGGAGATTCAGAAGATGGGAGGGTGGGAGAGGAGTGAAGGATAATAAAACTACATACTGGGTACAATGTATCTAGTCAAGTGATAGGTGCACGCAAATTTTAGGCTAAAATTTAACCAAAAACTACTTGTACCCCTACAACTATTGAAAAAGAGTTTAAAAAAATTAATTATGGTGAAGATGGCCATGAACACATTTAATCTACAAACTGAATTTAGACCTAAGCTTTTCCCAGACCTGTTCTCTGCAGTCAGATCCTACTCTATCAAATCCTCAAACAGGTTAAAGTTAGAGGTCTTAATAGAAAAATGGTACAAACTCTGAGCACATGGAGAATGTTTGGAGCTTTCACATATGTCTGACTCACTGCTAGGGATTTTCTAATTATGTTAAATGCAGAAGAGTTTGAAAGTCCAGGTATCTGCATAGAGACCCTGCTTTTGTTTCATCCTTTGGGGTTTCTTAAACTCGGATAAGCATACATTTGCAAAGCTGTAAACACAAAATCATGACTCTGAACTTTGAGGATAATTTGCAAGCTCTTCAAGGGTGTTTTTGATCAGTCATAACTTTTACCTTACACACTGACTCTAACACCTGTCTTTTGTCTTCCAACCAAATGAAGTGTCTGCACTAAGAATCATTGAGCTAAACAGTCCAGGACTTGAAATTTTGCTGGCAAGTAGAAGAACTGTTGATACTATGTTAGGTGACCCAGTGAGTTCAGGAGGAGAGTACTGAGATACAACCAAAGAGTTTACACAGAAACTGAAAAAGAACCTCTAGTTTGTGTTTGTCACAGTGCATTGGTTAGCAATAACCACAATAATGCCATGTAACAAATTACCCCTAAGCTTAGTGGCCTCAAATAACCACCACTTGTTATCATGCACTTGGGTCAGTTACTTCACTGATGTAGGCTGTGATCACCTGAGCAGCTCTGCTTCTACCTGTGGGTCAGCTGGGCTTGGCTCTAGCCTTTTGGTTGGGCTCAGAACATTCTGTTGTTCAAGCTGAAAGGGCAGAAGCTACCTTGAGCATGCCCTTTTGATGCAAGAGGGCAAGCCCAACCCTGAAAGCACAATTCAACTGTATACTCATATCATGTTCACTAACAACCCACTGTTAAAACAGGTTATGTGTCCAAACACACAGTCAAGGGCTGGAAAATATATCACAACTACCAGAAGGCCATGGAAGAGGTGTGTACATATAATTCCACTGCAGAGGGCTAAGGAAATTGGAATCAATAGTTTATGCTATTCTGGGGAGGAAGTCCAGATACACCATGGGAAAGTTTTAGAGGACAAAAGGACAAAACTCTGTTTAGCAAGTTAAGTTCTTTTCCAGGCTGCTAAATAAGCATCCTTTCCCAAGGCAGTGACTTGATGTTTTTTTCTATTAAGCTTTACTTTTGTTGCCAGATCTGGGCTCTAGTGGCCACAGTTGCTTTCTCTAGAGCCAACACATGACACATAGGCAAATGCAGAATAAAGGTTACCCATCAGTATGTGAAAAACTTAACACTTCTTCATTTCTGTGACTGAATTCCTAGCTCCAAAACAGAGTGCTCATAACTTGAGATAAGTTGCTTAACCTCTCTATCTCTCAGTTTCCATATTGATAAAACTGGTTTAAATATGGTATTTACTGAAAAACATATTTGAGGGAATAATCAAGGAAAACGTCCCCAGCCTTGCTAGAAACGTAGACATCCAAATAAAAGAAGCTCAAAGAACACCTCAGAAATTTATTACAAAAAGATCATTGCCTAGGCACATAGTCATCAGGTTATCTAAAGCCAAAACAAAGGACAGAATCTAAAGAGCTATGAGGCAAAAGCACCAGGTAACCTATAAAGGAAAACCTATAAGATTAACAGCAGATGTCTCAGCAGAAACCCTACAAGCTAGAAAGCATTGGGGTCCTATCTTAGCCTCCTTAAACAAAACAATTATCAGCCAAGAATTTTCTATCCAGTGAAACTAAGCTTCCTAAATGAAGGAAAGATACAGTATTTTTCAGATAAACAAATGCTGAGAGAATTTGCCAGTACCATGCCAGCACTACAAGAACTGCTAAAAGAAGCTCTAAATCTTGAAAAAAAATCCTTGAAATACACCAAAATAGAACCTCTTTAAAGCATAAATCTCACAGGACCTATAAAACAAACACACACACACACACAAAAAGATCCTCAAGGTATTCAGGCAACAAGTAGCATAATGAATAGAATAGTACCTCACATCTCAATACTAACATTGAATGTAAATGAACTAAATGTTCCACTTAAAAGATACAAAATGGCAGAATGGATAAAAATTCACCAACTAAGTATCTGCTGTCTTCAAAAGAATCACCTAACACATAAGGACTCACATAAACTTAAAGGGTGGAAAAAGATATTCCATGCAAATGGACACCAAAAAGCAGGCAGAAGTAGCTATTCTTATATAAGACAAAACAAACTTTAAAGCAACATCAGTTAACAAAGACAAAGAGGGACATTATATAACAATAAAAGGACTAGTCCAACAGGAAAATATCACAATACTAAATATATATACACCTAACATCAGAGTTCCCAGATTTATAAAACAGTTACTATTAGACTTAAGAAATGGGATAGACATCAACACAATATTAGTGGGAAACTTCAATATTCCACTGACAACACTAGACAGGTCATAAAGACAAAAACTCAAAGAAAAACAATGGATTTAAACTATACCCTACAACAACTAGACTTAACAGATATTTACAGAACATTCTACCCAACAACTGAAGAGTATACACTCTCTTCATCAGCACATGGAACTTTCTCCAAGATAGACCATATGGTAGGCCACAAAACAAGTCTCAATACATGTAAGAAAACTGAAATCATATCAAGGACTCTCTCAGACCACAGTAGAATAAAATTTGGAATCAACTCCAAAAGGAACTCTCAAAACCATACAAATACATGGAAATTAAATAACACGCTCCTGAATGATTATTAGGAATTAAAAAATTCTTTGAACTGAACAATAACAGTGACACAACTTGTCAAAACCTTTGGGATACAGCAAAGGTGGTGTTAAGAGGAAAGTTCATAAACTTAAATGCCTACATAAAAAAGTCTGAAAGAGCACAGATAATCTAAAGTCAAACCTCAAGGAACTAGAGAAACAAAAACAAACCACATCCAAACCTAGCAGAAGAAAAGACGTAACAAAGATCAGAGCAGAATTAAATGAAACTGAAACAAAAAAAGTACAAAGAATAAATGAAACAAAAACCTTTTTCTTTGAAAAGGTAAACAAAATTGATAGACCATTAGCAAGATTATCCAAGAAAAGAAGAGAGAAGATCCAAATAAGCTCAAATATAAACAAAACAGGAGATATTACAATTGATACCACAGAAATACAAAAGACCATTCGAGTCTACTATGAACACCTTTGCATGCACAAACTAGAAAACCTAGAGGAGATGGATAAATTCCTGGAAATATACACCCCTCTTAGATTAAACCAGGAAGAAATAGGAACTTTGAACAGACAAATAATGTGCAGCAAGATTGAAATGGTAATTAAAAAATTGCCAACCCCCTCCCCCCCCAAAAAAAATCCAGGATCAGATGGATTCACAGCTGAATTCTATCAGACATAGAAAGAAGAATTGGTAGCAATACTATTGACACTATTCCCCAAGATAGAAAAAGAGAAAATTCTCCCAAAATTATTCTATGAAGTCAGTATCACCCTAATCCCCAAAACAGGAAAGAACATAATAAAAAAAGAAAACTGCAGACCAATATCCCTGGTAAATATAGATGCAAAAATCCTCAACAAAATACTAGCAAATTGAATCCAACAGCATATCAAAAAGATAATCCACCATGATCAAGTGGATTTTATACCAGGGATGCAGCAATGATTTAACATACACAAGTCAATAAATGTGATAGACCACATAAACAGAATTAAAAATAAAAATCACATGATCATCTCAATAGATGCAGAAAAAGCATTTGACAAAATTCAGCTCTTTATGGTTAAAACCCTTAGCAAAATCGGCATAAAAGGGACATACCTTGATGTAATAAATGCCATCTATGACAAACCCATAGCCAATATAATACTGAATGGGGAAAAGTTGAAAGCATTCCCCCTAAGAACTGGAACAAGACAAGGATGCCCACTCTTACCTTCTACTGAACATAGTACTGGAAGTCCTAGCTAGAGCAATCAGACAAGAGAAAAAAGTAAAGTGCATCCAAACTGGTATAGAAGAAGTCAAACTGTTGCTGTTTACTGATGATATGATTGTATACCTAGAAAACTCTAAAGAGTCCTCCATAAAGCTCCTAGAACTGATGAATAAATTCAGCAAAATTTCGGAATACAAAATTAATCTACACAAATCAGTAGCTCTGCTCTACACCAACACTGGCCAAACTGAGAATCAAATTAAGAACTCAATTCCTTTTACAATAGCTGCAAAAAAACAAAAACAAACAAACAAACAACAACAAAAAACACCAAAGCCAACAACAAACAAACAAACAAAAAACTTATAAATATACTTAACCAAGAAGGTGAAAGACCTCTACAAAGAAAACTACAAAACACTACTGAAAGAAAACACAGATGACACAAACAAATGGAAGCACATTCCATGCTCATGGATGGCTAGAATCAATATTGTGAAAATGACCATATTGATAAAAGCAATCTACAAATTCAATGAAATTCCCATCAAAGTGCCAACATGATTATTCACAGAACTAGAAAACACAATCCTAAAATTCATATGTAACCAGAAAAGAGCCCGCATAGCCAAAGCAAGGCGAAGCAAAAAGAACAAATCTGGAGGCATTACATTACTTGACTTCAACCTATACTATAAACTCATGGTCACCATAACAGCACAGCACTGGCATAAAAATAGGCACATAGAACAATGGAACAGAATAGAGAACACAGAAAGAAAGTCAACTGATCTTTGACAAAGCAAACAAAAACAAAAGTAGGGAAAGAATACTCTATTCAACAAATGGTGTTAGGATAATTGGCAAGCCATATGTAGGAAAATGAAACTGGATCCTCATCTGTAACCTTATACAAAAAACAACTCAAGATGGATTAAGGACTTAAATCTAATACCTGAAAGCGTAAAAATTCTAGAAGATAGAATCAGAAAAATCCTTCTAGACATAGACCTAGACAAAGACTTCATGACCAAGAACCCGAAAGGAAAATGCAATGAAAACAAAGATAAATAGATGGCACTTAATTAAAGAAAAAAGCTTCTGCACAGCAACAGAAATAATCAGATAAGTAAACAGACAACCTACATAGTAGGAGAAAATCTTTGCAATCTATACATCTGACCAAGGACTAATATACAGAATCTACAAGGAACTCAAACAAATCAGCAAGAAAAAAATAAACAATCCCATAAAAAGGTGGTCTAAGGCTATGAATAGACAATTCTAAACGAAGATATACAAATAGCCAAGAAACATATGAAAAAAAATGCTCAACATCACTAATGATCAGGGAAATGTAAATCAAAGCCACAATGTGATACCACTTTACTCCTGCAAGAATGGCCATTATAAAAAAATTAAAAAAAATAGATGTTGGTGTGGATACAGTGAAAAGGGAACACTTTTACACTACTCGTAGGAATGTAAATTAGTACAAGTATTATGGAAAGCAGTGTGGGGATTCCTTAAAGAACTAAAAATAGAATTGCCATTTATTTGATCCAGCAGTCGCACTACTGGGTATCTACCCAGAGGAGAGTAAGTCATTATACGCAAAAGGCATTTGCATATGCATGTGTATAGCAGCACAATTCACAACTGCAAAAATATGGAATTAGCTCAAATGCCCATTAATCAACCAATGGATAAAGAAATTGAAATAGCCCAAAAGCCCATTAATCAACGAATGGATGAACAAAATACATACTTTTATATGTATGTACTTATATATATACACACATATGCATATGTACATACATATACATATATGTATATATGTATATGTGTATGTATATATATGTGTGTGTGTGTGTGTTTATATATATACACACACACCATGGAATATTACTCAGCCACAAAAAGAAATGAAATAATGGCATTCACAGCAACCTGGATGGAATTGGAGACCATTATCCTAAGTGAAGTAACTCAGGAATGGAAATCCAAACATCATGTGTTCTCACTCATAAGTGGGAGCTAAGCTATGAGGCTGTAAAGGCATAAGAATAATACAATGGACTCTGGAGACTCAGGGGAAAGGGTGGGGACAGTGAGGGATAAAATACTGCAAATTGGGTACGGCGCATACTGCTTGGGTGATGGGTGCACCAAAATTTCATAAATCACCACTAAAGAACTTATTCATGTGGCCGGGCACGGTGGCTCACACCTGTAATCCCATCAATTTGGGAGGTCAAGGCAGGCAGATCACTTGGGGTCAGGTGTTCAAGACCAGCCTGGCAACATGGTGAAACCCTGTTCCAACTAAAAATACAAAAAATTAGCTAGGCATGGTGGTGCATTCCGATAGTTCCAGCTACTTGGGAGGCTGAAGCATGAGAATTGCTTGAATCCACGAGGCAGAGGTTGCAGTGAGCTGAGATTATGCCACTGCACTCCAGCCTGGGTGACAGAGCAAGACTGTCTCAAAGAACTTATTCAAGTAACCAAACACCAAACACCACCTGTTTCCCAAAAAGTATGGTAATAAAAAAATTTAATTTAAAAAGTTTTGAAAAACTAAAAATAGAAAAATATAAAGAAAAGACATTTTCATACAACTATGCAATTTTTTGTGTATTAAGCTAAATGTTATTACAAAAGAGTCAAAAACTTTAAATCAAACAACCCCATCAAAAAGTGGGCAAAGGATATGAACAGACACTTCTCAAAAGAAGACATTTATGCAGCCAACAGACACAAAATGAAGGAAAAAAATGCTCATCATCATGGATCATCAAAGAAATGCAAATCAAAACCACAATAAGATACCATCTCACACCAGTTAGAATGGCAATCATTAAAAAGTCAGGAAACAACAGATGCTGGAGAGGATGTGGAGAAGTAGGAACACTTTTACACTGTTGGTGGGACTGTAAACTAGTTCAACCATTGTGGAAGACAGTGTGGCCATTCCTCAAGGATCTAGAACTAGAAATACCATTTGACCCAGCCATCCCATTACTGGGTATATACCCAATGGATTATAAATCATGTTGCTATAAAGAAACATGCACATGTATGTTTATTGCGGCACTATTCACAATAGCAAAGAGTTGGAACCAACCCAAATGTCCATCAATGATAGACTGGATTAAGAAAACGTGGCACATATACACCTTGGAATACTAAGCAACCATAAAAAGATGAGTTCATGTCCTTTGCAGGGACATGGATGAAGCTGGAAACCATCATTCTCAGCAAACTATCGCAAGGACAGAAAACCAAACACCACATGTTCTCACTCATAGGTGGGAATTGAACAATGAGAACACTTGGACACAGGGTGGGGAACATCACACACTGGGGCCTGTCGTGGGGTGGGGAAAGGGGAGAGGGATAGCATTAGGAGATGTACCTAATGTAAATGACGAGTTAATGGGTGTGGCACACCAACATGGTACATGTATACATATGTAACAAACCTGCACGTTGTGCACATGTACCCTAGAACTTTAAGTATAATAAAAAAAATAAAAAATGAAAAATCAATAAAGGAAAAAAGTTACAAGAAGTTAAGGTTAATTTATTATTGAAAAAATGAAACATTTTTAAAATTAAAATAATGGTATTTATTTCACAGAGTCGTTGAGAACAAATAAGAGAATTCAGGGGAAGCACTGGCTATAATTTCTCAACAAATGCTTTTTTTTTTTGCTACAAATATTAGAACAACTCTTAGAAAGTTTAACCAAAGGAGAATGTCCCTGAACACGGTCTCCTCAAGAAGACCGAAGAAGGAATATGTGAATGGTACTTTCAAGTGATATTTTTTGAGAAGGGAGCAAAATGGATATCAAAATACAGGGTCTCAGTTCAGCCCGGCTGCTAGATATCAGCAGCTTCCCATTTCTGCATTGCATTGCTATTTTACATATTGGCCTCATGGTCACTTTAGGGAACATTTGCCGAACGTGCTGTCAGGGATTTCACTGGAAGAACAGAGTGGCATCTGGAAGTACTGTTCATAGGACTTCTCAACTTCATACTTTATTTTGTCAGGTTCTGAGCTGCCATTACAGCTCTAGAATGTGTTCATTAGTTCAAATTTGCAAGAAGTCTCATTTTGGGAGATCTTTCTGTAAGTCACAAACCTGTCTGGACACAATTAGTTAGGACATAGACAGTTCTCAGGAAATATCAGAGTGTCTTTTGACTTTGCATAATTTTGACCAAATGCCAGGCTGGGGATTTTGTGCAATAACAATATCACAGTCTATGTGGTACTATTCCAGGAGCAATTATTGCTGTTTGAAATAAATATCAGGTGTCTGGTGACACTCCTTACTTTAGTTTCTCAAAAGGGATGTCTCAGTTTTACTGGTGTGCCGTGTATCCTTCGAATGTATTTAAATATTGATGTGTACAATTTTTTTTTGTTACAACTGAGGGTACTTATTATTATGATGATTTCTGTCAGGTATCAGGTTCTGCTGAGTGAGGCTCATGAAACCCTGCAGAGCAAAGAAAACGTGCTGACAGGGAGAAGAGGCTAATCATGGTATCAAGTCATCATCAAGGAAAAAAGCCTATGTTTTGTGAACTATTTAAGAACTTTGCCTTATGAGTATTAGAGAGTTTAGTCACGGAAGTAAACTTTTCTAAAAAGGTCTGCATTTGGTTGAAGGACAATCAACAGAGTTTAAAACTATGATTATTTTGGTAGACACTGTGATGTATTATCCTCTTGTAATAGAATTGTACTGTAATTATTAGGCTTGTTTATTGTTTTCAATCTCTTCATTGCTTTCACATATGGTCAACATTTCTGGTATTTTAGATGTTGAGAACCACTAATTTAGCATCATAAAACCTTATCCTTCACATGCTGTGGGGAGATAAAGTCAGTATTTATCAAATGAATGAGAATCTAGGATTATGTGCTCATTCCAAGTTCTTAGGAGGGTTTAGAGATTCAAGGAAGCACAAAAATATCTGAGAAATAGCAAACTGGGAACATCCTCATATTAAAAAGTTGTGGGGTCAGGGCACGGTGGCTCACACCTGTAATCCCAGCACTTTGGGAGGCCCATGTGGGCAGATCACCTGAGGTCAGGAGTTCAAGACCAGCCTGGCCAATATGGCGAAACCTCGTGTCTACTAAAAATACAAAAATTAGCTGGGCATGGGTGCCTGTACTCCCGGTTACTTGGGAGGTAGAGGTAGAAGGATCCATTGAACCTGGGAGGTGGAGGTGACAGTGAGCCGAGATTGAGTCATTGCACTCCAGCCTGGGCAACAGAGTATGACTCCGTCTCAAAATAAATAAATAAATAGAATAAAATGTTTTGGGGGCATTACAGGAGTTAATAAAAAATTTTATATGGATAGAGCAGGTAAAATTGTCCTCTCTAAAGCTTTTTCTTTTAATAAAAAGCACCCTCGAAAACATTTCTTTTCTAACAGAAAGCGGCTTGAAAAACTAGACCTGCAAGCATCGATATGCAAATACTGGTGGCTAAAAGCCCGGTCCACCCAATATGGGGGTTCCCACCACTTTTTCTTTGTTGCCACTAGCGGACAACATCGTGGCCACCAGCCAGGTAGAGGCCAAGTGTGCAGGACAACATGGCGGCCAGCCAGGTGGCTGCATTTGCATGTTAAAAGGCTAGGGTGGGAGAGCCAGTTTGTTCGCAGGCTACGTGAATGACACGCCTGGTCAAACCAATCCTCTGGGCCCTATGCAAATCAGACACCATGTCCTCTAGCCTCCCAACAGAACCTACTGATTTCCGCCGCATGTGGGGTTTTCCGTTAGGAGATCTCCTCCCTCTATATGGGGGAACTGTTTTCTTCTTTCTTTCCTATTAAACTTTCCACTCCTTAAACCACTCCACTTGTGTCCATGTTGCTAATTTTCTTGGGATGAGACCAAGGACCCTGGGTGTTTCTCCAGACAATGGAGCCAGATTGGGGGAGTGATGATAACACATAAAATGCTCTAAAATAATAAAAAATAATATGCAGCTAACAAAAGAAGATGAAAAAACTGCTGCATGCTGGACTTTGAAGGGACAGAACACCAATGGTTGAATACACATCTGTTGAATAGACAAACATGTGAAAAAAAAAAAAAAGAATGAGTCAATGAATAACCTTACCATATATTGTGGATTTACTATGTGTCACACATGTATATGACCTGATTTAAGGAGGCAGGTATTTTCATGCCCATTTGGCCACTGTGAGTTACAAAGCTAGAAATTAAATAACTTGCCCAGGGTGAGCTACTAAATGGTAGAGCTGAGATTTAGACTGAGAACTATCTAATCACCATAATTCAATTCTCTAAAGTGATATTTTAGACAAAAAGTTATAGATCTATTCACTACAGATTAGCCAAAATATAACCTTTAAGAAAGTTAAACCAGGTCATATCCTTCTACTAAAGCCTTGTGATAATTTCCCATCACTCAGAAAATAAAACCCCAACTCCTGACCTGGACCGACCAAGAATGTCCCACAGAATCTTGCCCTGTCTACTCCTTAGTCCTCATTTTTTTACGCTGGACTCTCTGTTTTTCCAACCAACCACATTTATTTCTGCTTCAGAGGCTTACATTTGCTGTTCCATCTGTCCGGAATATTCTTCCCCCAAGTCTTTTCAGATCTCTGTACAAATATCACCTCTTGGAAAGATATTCAGTGGTTACCCTGTCTAATTGTATGCCCTATTTCCATACTTCCTTCACTGCTGTATTCACTCTCTGAAATTAGGTGTTTTTGTTTACTTGTTTCTTGTGTCTGAGCTCCAGTAGCAGGTGAGTTCTAAAGATTAACTAGAACTCTAAAGGTGAGATCTAAAGATAATCCCTCAGGATTATCACAGTAGCCCCAGTCCCTAAAATAACACTTAACACATAGTAGACACTGAACTGATACTTACTAAATGAATGAACAAATTCATCCTTTGAAGCAAAGACTGAGTGCTACTTGTCATCATGAAAACATTTCATTTGTCTGTAAGACAGATGATACCTTGAAGGATAGGGAGGTAAAAATAATGTCTGGGTAAGATGTTGTCACTTTAGGAAAGCACAAGATTGATCATGGAACATAACCCCCAGCCTGTACGAACAAAGCAGCAAAAAGATGAAGGTGAAACACAGAATCGAACTGGTTGAGAATTTGTGGTCATATTCTCACTGGTCAGATTAAACTTCATGACCTCAAAATGGTGCAGGTAAAAATGAATTTTGGCCAAAGTTAGCCAATGACAAATTTGGCCACAGTGTCACAAGGCAGCCATAATTTTAATGTAAACAACCTTCCACAGTGAGAGCAATATCCTATTTGTGCGTGTGATTCCAAAGTAATATTTTAAAGGGCTGCAGCAATTTTGGCCAGACACAGAATTGTACAAGTCTGTAGCTAAGTTTAAACCACTATCGAATTCAGAATATGCTGTGTGAGTGTCAATTTGTGAACTCTTGGCTCTAGCAAGTTTTAGAAGATGACAAATCGATTCCCATTCAGCTACCTGTCCCAAGGTTAAGGTACCTCTGAGGAATGATCTCCAAGACTAAAATATAGTTTGGAATTTAACAGTTATTGTTTCAGGTTAGAAGTATAATCTAATGAAGTGTGCAGTAATATCCTGTGGTGAGTACCTGAACGTTAAACTGCTTGGGATGAGGCAGTGGATCTCATCCGACCTTGTCATCTATATTGAATTTAACACTCCCAGTGAACGCGTTTTGAGCAGCCCACCTCAAATGGATGTGATCTATTTCGATTTTCATTCTTTCTCCTAATAGTTTAATACAGTTGAGTAACTCCAGGGGCCTTGGTACAAATCAGAAGTGTTGCTCCCTGCTGCCGGTTAAGGGCTGGTGCACGAGGTAACTAGAAATTGACCTTCATAAAACACCTCTCTGTTTCTACCACTGATCCTAATTCCAGGAGGTGATTGAGAAACCCAGTGGCCAATTCTCCCCTGAGGATCTCCCTGCTCTAACCCATGGAGGGCCTTGACAGATGTGGGAATTGTGAGAGATGAGAACTGGCAACATCTGTTTCCTTTTCTAATTACAGCTTAACTGCTCTGAGAAGTGGTTGAATGCTGTGGGGTGACATTACACAGTAGCTTCTGGTTTCCATATTTTATAGAGCATAGCAAGTATGACATAATTCAACACTGATCAATTCCATTTTCCTAGATGAGCTGGTTACTGCCAAAGGGTAAGAAATGGCATTTCTAGGATATTTGCATGAATTTTATTTTGACAGTCCATTGCATTCCCCATCTAAGGTGTGAGAAGACTGGCAGCAGTTTCTTATACCCCACCCAAATAAATATTACACAATTATTTAACATTATTACAGAGGCAACTGGAGAATCCAGGTCTTGGGAAGCAGGCTCAACTTCAAGCTCTGTTGAGAATGAATATATTAATATAGAAAGTAGGATGGGTAACTTTGGACAAAATATCCCATTTGGATTTTAAGGTATATATAGTCTCTTTGCAGAAATCACATTAAACTAGGTTAACTAAAAACCTCTATTTCTTCCTGATATAGTTCACATAGCTTTGGTCTCTCAGGAAAACAACTCGAAAAACCAGCAAAAATGGGGCAAATGTCATCTTAAACATTTATGGAGAGCCTGAAATGTGCTGGGCCCTGTGCTAGATTTTACAGCCAAGTCTCATAACATAAGGCATTTTAGAGATGAAAAGACTGAGGCTCAGAAAGGCTAAGTGACTTTGGCAAAGTCCCACAGCTGGTCAGTGGCAGAATAAGGATTTGAAGCCAAGTTCTTTCTGCCACTAAATTTCCAGCTGTTTCCCAGCTTCTATCTGCAATCAAGCTTTGGGATTCCATCTTCCCTGAATGGATAAGCTGCCCAAAGTAGGGGCTCCAAGACCTCCTTCTGAGATACTGCCATTTGGTGCATCAAGAACTAGAATTCTTCAGGGATCATCTCTGTACTCTAAATTCCAAGAGGATGAGACTCATACCTGTATTAAGCACCTACTATTTCACTATTTTATTCCTAGTGCCTGGGAGGAGGTAGGTGCTTAATAAATGAGTACATGAATGCATAAACTGATGAATGAATAGTCCATGCAGTTAGAGTTTAAAATACTTCCTTAAGTAGAAAGAAAATGATCTGGATAAGGCACACAAAAGTCAACAGCAAGAAGCCATCAAGAAAATCCCCAGTTCGGGAACTTTGCACTGGCTGTTGTCACTGCCTGGATGATACTTTCTACAGATTCTTGCATGTTTGGCTCCGTCTCTACCTTTATCATCTCCAGTGCCATCTCCTCAGAGATGCTTTCTTCACCATCTCCCCTTTGTGTAGAGTTGACCTCAAATCTAGTTACTTTCTGTACCCTGACTCTAACTGATTTTCTTTATAGTGTTCATCACTGAGGCTATCTTATTTATTCATTTGTTTGTTTGTTTCTTTGTTTCCTACCTTTAGAAGGCCAGCTGGCTTGTTTCACCACTGTATCCCTACTGCCTAGACACGTACTATGCACTTAATAATTATTTCTTGAATGAAGCCAAGAAAAGTGAGATCAAGTTAGGACTTCAGAGGTCAAGGTACAAGGGGAAAGGTCAAGGTCTAAGAAGCCAGAGATTAATACAGCAGCACATAGCTGATCCCCCGAAGCCTTATAAATCTGTCTGTCTTGGGGTTCAGGGTCTACATTCCACCCAAATGCTCTCTTGGAGTTCAGCTGCTTTTCAGCAACCCCTCCCACAAAGACTGCTTGGAATGAACTTTTCTCAACACTTGGCCCTTCAACTTAGTCTTCAGTAACTGAATGCAGGGGTATTATAGAACAGATTCTACTTTTCTCCTGACTTTTGTTCCAAGGTGATAAGGCAGCAGTCCCCAACCGTTTTGAGAATAGGGACTGGCTTTGGGCAAGACAATTTTTTCCATGGAAGGTGAGGGGAGGGGATGTGATAGTGGTTTCAGGATGAAACTGTGCCACATCAGGTCATCAGGCATTAGTTAGATTCTCATAAGGAGTGCACAATCTAGATCCCTCACATGCACAGTTCACAGTAAGGTTTGTGAACCATAACTGCCCATGGCCTGGGAGTTGGGGAATCCCTGGGATAAGGTATCCATTTTGTCCTTGGTTGGTGTTCTCATGTCTCAAACAAAACAAAACAAAACAAAACCTCCAAAAACTTACAATGTTATCTCTCAATTTAAAAAAAAGTACATATATTATATAATTGTATGGTGGCATTTTGCATTTCCCTTTAGCCCTAACTCCCTAACAGCAGAGGTCTTTATAGCTAGCCAGCTGTGAGGCCTGGCTGCTGTAAAGTAGGGGGTTAATTGACTAAAAAGCCCTAATATTGAACAGACAAACGATAGTTTGGAAACTTTTCCAAGGCGTGATTCACTACAAATGATCCAGCAACCTCAGCTGACTCCTCATGGAACAAAGCCCACTCTGGTCACTTCCCTGACCCTTGTTTCCTACCCAGACAGATGGTTTCATCTTCCACTTCTGCCATGGCACTGCCTTGATCACCATGGGATTCAATCAATGAGCCTAACCAGAGTAAATCTGATGTAGGCCGGCTTGGTTGTCTCATCTCAGTGCAGTAAATGCCACCGTCGATCATTGTTTGGGCTTTTCCTGGAAAGGCCACAGGTTCCAGGAGAGTTGGTCATTTTCAAAAAGGCACATTCTGTTCTTCAAGGTAAGAAGAGACATTTATCTAAACTCAAAGTGCCCGGGAAATATATATCTTTTTTTCTGGGGCCTGATGGGATAGGAACAACTGAGAATGTGTCAGCAGCGCATCATTCATACAAAGTGAATTAATACTAATAATTACCGTGGATAGAGTTACCATGGCTGCCATTTATCGAGTGCTTTTTAAGTGCCAGTCTGCATTTTACATTACCTCACTGAGTCCTCACACCAATCCTCTGTGGTAGGCACTAGTATTCTCTCTATTTTCCAGAGGCTCAGAGATATTATGGAATTTGTCTAAGGCCACACAGGAAACATCGGTAGAAGTGAGACTTGAACCCAGATATTCTACAGCAGTCGTTTTCAACTTGGGGTGATTTTGCTTCTCAGGGGACATTTGGCGGTATCTGGAGACAATTTTTAAATTAGCTTTTTATTTTAGAATCGTTTTAGATTTACAGAGAAGCTGTGAAGATATTACAGACAGTGCCCATATATCTCACACTGTGCTTGCCCTATTTTAACCTCTCTCAGGGGAAGAATTAGTACGGTACGTTTGTAACAATGAACCAATATCCATACACTATTCTTAAATACATTCCCTTCTTTATTCAAATTTCTTTAGCTTTTACTTGATGTCCCTTTTCTAGGATCCCATGCAGGACATACACAATGTTAATCTGTCTCCATAGGCTCCTCTTAGCCATGACAATTTCTCAGAATTTCCTTGTTCATTTTTGTTTTTTGTTTTTGAAACAGTCTAGCTCTGTTGCCCAGGCTGGAGTGCAGTGACAGGATCTCGGCTCACTGCAACCTCTGCCTGCTGGGTTCAAGTGATTCTCATGTCTCAGCCTCCTGAGTAGCTGGGATTATAGGCACACGCCAAAGCGCCTGGCTAATTTTTGTATTTTTGTAGAGACGGGATTTCACCATGTTGGTCAGGCTGGTCTCGAACTCCTGACCTCAAGGGATTCACCTGCCTTGGCCTTCCAAAGTTCTGGGATTATAGGTGTGAACCACCACACCTGGCCTTTCCTTTGTTTGTTTGTTTGTTTTTTGATGACCTTGGCAGTTTTGAGGAGTACTAGTCAAATATTTTGGAGAACGTCCCTTGATTTGGATTTGCCTGATGCTTTTCTTGTGATTAGACAATGGCTATGGGTCTTGGAAAAAAGACCACAGAGATAAGGTGCCATTCTCATACCGTCATTTCAAGGGTACATATTGTCGAATATGACCTATCACTGTTGATGTTGACCTCGATCCTGAGGCTGAGATTATGTTTGTCAGGTTTCTCCATAGGAAGTTCCTCTTTTGATTCCTTTGTATACTGTACTCTTTGGATGGAAGTCACTATGCACAGCCCACACTTAAAGAGTAGAGAATTCCACACCATCTCCTTGAAGGCTGAATATCTACATATATTATTTGGAATTTATCTGCACAGGAGATTTGTCTATTGTCCTTATTTAATTAATTACTCATTTATTTATATCCTCATGAATATTTATTTTATACTTTGGATTATAATTCAATCCTATCTTACTAATTTTATTGCTCAAATTATGTTAGGTTTGGCCACTGGGAATGCTTTCAGTTGGTTCCTGTGTGCCTTTGACATAGGCCTACCACTGAGTGTGTGTGTGTGCGCGTGTTTTGATAACTTCCTTTCTTTCCAATACCACAAGATGCACTAGGCCATTTTGCATATTCCTTCCCCAGCCATAGAATTAGCTCTTTCCCTGGAAATATTGTTGATTGTTATGACTAGGGGAGGGTACTCCTGGCATCTAGTGGGTAGAGACCAGGGATGCTGCAAAACATCTTGCAATACACAGAACAGCCCCAGCAACAAAGAATTATCCTGTGGAAAATGTCAATAGTTCCAAGTTGTGAAATGTCACTCTATTATCACTTAGAAGTTGAAATATACCATGTTGATAATTACTGCCTCTTCTTTTTCTTTTTCTTTTTCTTTTTTTGAGATGGAGTCTAGCTCTGTCACCCAGGCTGGAGTGCAGTGGCGAGATCTCGGCTCACTGCACACTCCGCCTCCCGGGTTCACGCCAATTCTCTTGCCTCAGCCTCCCGAGTAGCTAGGACTACAGGCGCCCGCCACCACGCCTGGCTAATGTTTTTGTATTTTTAGTAGAGACAGGGTTTCACCATGGTAGCCGGAATGGTCTTGATCTCTTGACCTTGTGATCTGCCCGCCTCGGCCTCCCAAAGTGCTGGGATTACAGGCGTGAGCCACCGCGCCTGGCCCATTACTGCTTATTCTTTATCCAAAGTTTCTAAGTGAAAATGTAGCAAAGGTGAGGGCACAACCAATGAATGTCACACAATATTCCAACCAAAATGAAAACACCAGGCTAACGGATTCAAAGATTCTGTTTTTAAAATTTTTTTTTGCATGCATTTTCCTTGCTTTTCTGCTTGCCTTGAAGAAGGAAGTATATTTGCCAATAGGAGGGAGAGTTTTTTTTTTTTTAAAGTACAGTGCACAAGACAGAAGGAGCAATGAGTGAACACATGAATCTAGCATCTGCTAAATTAAAAATAAAAGTCTGTGTCCTTGGGTAGCTCCATTACCAATCCCTATTTTCCTTCTAGCAAATTATCCTTGGTATGAAGGTAAAACTCCTTTCACAATCCTCTGTAGAAGGATATTTTAGAATTCAGTTTAAATAAATTATATGCCTGGAAAATATAACACAGTAACTGGTAAGAGAAGCAGATCTGTCGTTTGTGTCTTCTCTTGATTAAGCATAGTTAGTTTATCTTACACTGGGCAACAATGACTGATTCGTATGGTTGTCACAAGTTCCTGACACTTGCTCATGTCAAATTTCTGTTTGTAATTGATTTTTGTGTTGTAATAGTTTTGGCTAGTAGAGTTTGCATGTTCTTTCCCATGTGTGCTTTTTTTCTCTCTTGTTTTGAGATAGGATGGGTATTTTATCCATCTTCCACCACTGCTCCCACTTGGGACTATAGAACACACACATTTTTGCACAAAGGAAATGAAATAACCAGCCTATGAATGAAGACAAAGCCAGGTCATTCAGAGAAAGTCAGTGCTTATGAAGTATGCCAGTTCAATCTCTGGGATATCCAAGCATGTTCTTAGCAGACCAAAACCAAAACAGATTCGAAGAATGAATTACCACCTAATGTGGATCTTCCTGAACCCTGACCCTCACTTCAACACACATAATGGTTCATTAGAGAGTGGTAGCCATGTACAAGGAAGGGCATTGGATTTAGATAATTTTTAATCCTGGCTCAGTCATTGCCTAGCTGTGTGACCCAGGGCCACTCACTTAATCTCTCTGAGCCCCCTGGATACTCATTCATAAAAGTAGACCAATTTTGGCCACCTCATAGAGTTGAGGATTCAGTGAAATAGTGAATATAAAGCACTTTTTATAGTGCTACATGTCATAGATGTTCCACAAATTACTCTGATTAGACATATCTCTATATACCCCATGACACTGATATGTTGATTAACAGAGAATCCTGAAATTGCTGGAAAAAAGTGAAGCTCAGACAAATTAGTTCACTGCTATTGATCTTGTTTTCTTTTTTATTATTTAAGTGATAGGGTGGGACAAGACGATCTTTAAACTTTCAGAGTTGTAAAGATTCTAAAATTCTAGGATTCTCTTCACTTGGCATTGAAATATGAATTTTAGCCCCCCTAATTGATAAACATGCATACATGCATTACTATTATGGCTATTATTTACCATAACAAGTCTATAGGTTTCACCCAGCCTCATAGGATCCCAAGAGAATGCATAATTTCGTGCCCCAATTCTCTTCTCCTCCCCTCTCCTAGTAATCCACTGCTTGCTCTCACTCGGCCAGTGGGCGTAGGGGTGCAGATCTGGCAAAGGGCAAAGAAGGGCAGACCCAGGGGGGTCACAGGTGGGGAACAGGGACTAGGTGAGAGGTTCAGTTGGTCTCCACAGTGAAGACATGGAGAAGAGGGAGGATTGGTGTGCAGAGAATAAAAAGGGGATGGGTCATGGCAAGAAAGAGCACCAGCAAGGTGCCGGTGTAGAGAAGAGCAACAGAAATACAGTAAATGTTGAAAGTTTTGAGTTGTATCTCTTGAATTATCTTATGAATTTAGGTAAAGAATAGACCACTCCCTTTGAGTTTCAGACAAATATATGCAACTGCCTGCTCTACATTTCCACTTGGATAGCATTTTAACACAATCCATCCAAGACTGAATTCCTCAACTTTGCCCAAATCAGTTTTACTCAACATCTTTCCTATCTCAGCTGGAGGCAACTTGATCCTTTAAGTTGCTCAGGACAAAATGTTAGAGTCCACTTAACTGGAATTTTTCTCCCACAGTCATATCCACATAATCAGAAAATTTAGTCAGTTGCTATTGTCAAATAAACAAGCAGAATCTGATCATTTCTCATCACTCTCATTGCTATTACCTTGCTGAAATCACCATTATCTTTTGCTTGCAATATTGAAATAGGTACTTGCTGGTTTTTCTGCCTCTGCCTTAGCACTCATGACACGGTGGTATAGTTAACACATTTCACTGCTCAAAATCCTTCAATCCTTTCACAGCTCCCAATCCTGTGCAAAATGTGATGCTTAATTCTATGTGTCAAGATAGACAAATGGGATTACATTAGACTAAAAAGCTGCACAGCAAAGGAAACAGTGAAGAGACAACCTGTGGATTGGGAAGCATATATTTGTAAAATGTACATCTGATAAGGGATTAATATATCTGTATCTATACATTTATTTTTATTTTAAGTTCCAGGATACATGTGCAGGATGTGCAGGTTCGCTATATAGGTAAACATGTGCCATGATGTGCCATGATGGTTTGCAGCACCTATCAACCCATCACCTACTTATTAAGCCCAGTATGCATTAAATATTTATCCTGATGCTCTCCTTCCCTCTGTCCCCGAACCCTGACAGGCCCCAGTGTGAGTTGTTCCCCTCCCTGTGTCCATGTGTTCTCATTGCTCAGCTCCCAATTATAAGTGAGAACATGTGGTGTTTGGTTTTCTGTTCCTGTGCTGGTTTGCTGAGGATATTGACTTCCAGCTTCATCCATGTCCCCGCAATGGACATGATCTCGTTCCTTTTCATCACTGCGTAGCATTCCATGTTGTATATGTGCCACATTTTCTTAATTCAGTCTATCATTGATGGGCATTTGGGTTGATTCCATGTCTTTGCTATCGTGAATAGTGCTGCAATGAACATACACGTGCATGTATCTTTAGAATGGAATGATTTATATTCCTTTGGGTATATATCTAGTAATGGGATTGCTGGGTGATATGTTTTGGCTGTGTCCCCACACAAATCTCATCTTGAATTGTAGTTTTCACAATTCCCATGTGTTATGGGAGGCACCTAGTGGGAGGTAATTGAGTCATGGAGGCAGGTCTTTCCTGTGCTGTTCTCATGGGAGTAAATAAGTCTCATGAGATCTGACGGTTTTATATGGGGGAGTTCCCCTACACAAGCTCTCTTGACTACTGCCATCCATGTAAGATATGACTTTGCTCCTTCTTGCCTTCCACCATGATTGTGAGGCCTCCCCAGCCATGTGGAACTGTGAGTCAATTAAACCTCTTTCCTTTATAAACTACCCAGTGTCAGGTATATCTTTATTAGCAGTGTGAGAACAGACTAATACAGTAAATTGTTACTGGTAGAGTGGGGTTCTGCTGTAAAGATACCCAAAAATGTGGAAGTGACTTTGGAACTGGACAGCAGGCAGACATTGGAACACTTTGGAAGGCTCAGAAGAAGACAGAAAAATGTGGGAAAGTTTGGAACTTCCTAGGGACTTGTTGAATGGCTTTGACCAAAATGCTGATAATGACAGGACAATGAAATCCAGGCTGAGGTAGTCTCAGATGGAGATGAGGAACTTGTTGGGAACTGGAGTAATGATGACTGACTCTTGCTATGTTTCAGCAAAGAGACTGGTGGCATTTTGTCCCTGCCCTAGAGACTTATGAAACTTTGAACTTGAGGGAGATGATTTATAGTACCTGGTAGAAGAAATTTCTAAGCAGCAAAGCATTCAAGAGGTGACTTGGGTGCTGTTAAAAGCATTCAGTTTTAAAAGGGAAACAGAGCATAAACGTTTGGAAAATTTGCAGCCTGATAATGTGACAGAAAAGGAAAAACCCATTTTCTGAGGAGAAATTTAAGCCAGCTGCAGAAATCTGCATAAGTAATGAGGAGTCAAATGTTAATCACCAAAACAATGGGGAAAATGTCTCTAGGGCATGTCAAAGATCTTTACAGTAGCCCCTCCCTTACAGGCCTAGAGACCTAGGAGGAAAAAGTGGTTTTGTGGGCTGGGCCCAAGGCCCACGTGCTGTGTGCAGCCTAGGGACTTGGTGCCCTGCATCCCAGCTGCTCTAGCCATGTCTAAAAGGGGCCAAAGTACAGCTTGGGCTGCTGCTTCAGAGGGTGCAAGCCCCAAGCCTTAGCAGCTTCCACATGGTGTTGAGCCTGCGGGTGCACAGAACTCAAGAATTGAGATTTGGGAACCTCCACCTTGATTTCAGAGGATGTATGGGAATGCCTGGATGGCCAGGAAGAAGTTTGCTGCAGGGACAGGACTCTCATGGAGAAACTCTGCTAGGGCAGTGTGGAAGGGATATGTTAGGTTGAAGTCCCCACACAGAGTCCCCACTGGAGCACTGTCTAGTGGAGCTGTGAGAAGAGAACCACCACCCTCTGGACCCCGGAATGGTAATTCCACCAACAACTTGCACCATGCGCCTAGAAAAGCTACAGACACTCAATGCCAGCTCATGAAAGCAGCTGGGAAGAAGGCTGTACCCTGCAAAGCCACAGAAGCAAGCTGCCTAAGACCATGGGAACACACCTCTTGCATCATCATGACCTGGATGTGAGACATGCAGTCAAAGGAGATTATTATGGAACTTTAAGATTTGACTGTCCTGCTGGTTTTTGGATTTACACAGGGCCTGTAGTCCCTTTGTTTTGGTGAATTTCTCCCATTTGGAATGTCTGTGTTTACCCAATGCCTGCACCCCCTGTATCTAGGAAGTAACTAACTGGATTTTGATTTTACAGGCTCATAGGTGGAAGGGACTTGACTTGTCTCAGATGAGACTTTGGACTATGGACTTTTGAATAAATGTTGAAATGAGTTAAGCATTTGGGGGATTCTTGGGAAGGCATGATTGGTTTTGAAATGTGAGGACATGCGATTGGGGGTGGGCAGAATTTTATGGTTTGGTTTTGTCCCCACACGAATCTCATCTTGAATTGTAGCTCCCACAATTCCTACATGTTGTGGGAGGGACCTTGTGGGAGGTAATTGAATCATGGGGCCTGGTCTTTCTCATGCTGTTTTCATGAGAGTGAATAAGTTTCATGAGATCTGATGGTTTTATAAGGGGGAGTTCCCCTACACAAACTCTCTTGACTGTCACCATCCATGTAAGACATGACTTCGCTGCTCCTTGCTTTCCACCATGATTGTGAGGCCTCCCCAGCCATGTGAAACTGTGAGTCAATTAAACCTTTTTCATTCATAAATTACCCAGTCTTTATCAGCAGTGTGAGAGCAGAATAATATTCTGGATCAAATGGTATTTCTGGTTCTAGGTCTTTGAGGAGTCCCCACACTGTCTTCCACAATGGTTGAACTGATTCACATTCCCACCAACAGTGTCAAAACATTCCTATTTCTCCACAGACTTGGCCAGCATCTGTTGTTTCTTGACTTTTTAATAATCACCATTCTGACTGGTGTGAGATGGTATCTCATTGTGGTTTTGATTTGCATTTCTCTAATGATCAGTGATGTTAAGCTTTTTTCATATGTTTCTTGGCCACATAAATGTCTTCTTTTGATGAGTGGCCATTTATGTCCTTTTACCACTAATGGGATTTTTTTTTTTTTGTAAATTTGTTTAAGTTCTTTGTAGATTCTGGATACTAGACTTTTGTCAGATGGATAGATTGCAAAAATTTTCTCCAATTTTGTAGGTTATCTATTTACTCTAATAGTTTCTTTTGTTGTGCAGAAGCTTTTTAGATTAATTAGATTCCATTTGTCAATTTTTGCTTTTGTTACAATTGCTTTCGACATTTTCATCAGGAAACCTTTGCCTGTGCCCATGTCCTAAAAGGTATTGCCTAGATTTTCTTCTAGGATTTTCAAAGTTTTGGGTTTTACATTTAAATCTTTAATCCATCTTGAGTTAATTTTTGTAAGAGGTGTAAGGAAGAGGTCCACTTTCAATTTGCTGCCTATGGCTAGCCAGTTTTCCCAGCACCATTTATTAAATAGGGAATCCTTTCCCCATTGCTTGCTTTTGTCAGGTTTGTCAAATATCAAATGGTTGTAGATGTGCAGTCTTATTTCTGACTTCTCTGTTCTGTTCCATTGGTCTATGTGTCTGCTTTTGTGTCAGTACCATGCTGTTTTGGTTACTGTAGCCTTGTTGTATAGTTTGAAGTTGAGTAGCGTGATGCTTTCACCATTGTTCCTTTTTATGGGCCTCTTTTTTGGTTCCATACAAATTTTAAAGTAGTTTTTCTAATTCTGTAAAGAATGTGAATGGTAGTTTAATGGGAATAATGTTGAATCTGTAAATTACTTTGGTCAGTATGGCCATTTTTACTATATTGTTTCTTCCTATCCATGATCATGGAATGTTTTTGCATTTGTTTGTGTCCTCTCTGATTTCCTTGAGCAGTGGTTTGTAGTTTTCCTTGAAGAGGCCCTTCAATTCTCTTGTTAGCTGTATTCCAATTTTATTCTCTTTATAGCAATTGTGAATGGGAGTTCATTTATGATTTAGCTCTCTGCTTGTCTGCTGTTGGTGTATGGGAGTGCTTGTGATTTTTGCAGATTGATTTTGTATCCTGAGACTTTGTTGAATTTGCTTATCAGCTTAAGAAGCTTTTGGGCTGAGATGATGGAGTCTTCTAAAGGATGATGTTATCAGCAGATAGAGACAGTTTGACTTTCTCTCTTCCTATTTGAATACCCTTTATTTTTTTCTCTTGCCTGATGACCCTGGACACCATAATCTCAGCACTTTGGGAGGCCAAGGTGGGTGGATCACGAGGTCAGGAGTTTGAGACCAGCCTGGCCAACATGGTGAAATTCCATCTCTACTAAAAATACAAAAAATTAGCCGGGAATGGTGGTGTGTACCTGTAATCCCAGCTACTTGGGAGGCTGAGGTAGGAGAATTGCTTGAACCCAGGAAGTGGAGGTTGCAATGAGTCTAGATTGCACATTGCACTCCAGCCTGAGTGACAGGAAGACTCCATCTAGAAAAATAAAATAAAATAAAATAAAATAAAATAAAATAAACTTACAATACTACTACATTGAATGGGAATGGTGAGAGAGGGCATCCT
The DNA here is from genome assembly GCF_003255815.1 of Theropithecus gelada. Lineage (NCBI taxonomy): Eukaryota > Metazoa > Chordata > Mammalia > Primates > Cercopithecidae > Theropithecus > Theropithecus gelada. Next base: position 71,513,546 of record NC_037669.1, read on the forward strand.
TGTCTTGTGCCAGTTTTCAAGGGGAATGCTTCTATTTTTTGCCCATTCAGTATGATATTGGTTGTGGGTATGCCATAAATTACTCATTATTTTAAGGTATGTTCCATCAATACTTAGTTTATTGAGAGTTTTTAACATGAAAGGACGTTGAATTTTATCAAAGGCCTTCTCTGCATCTGTTGAGATAATCAAGTGGTTTTTGTCTTTAGCTCTGTTTGTATGAATTATGTTTCTAGATTTGCATATGTTGAACCAGCCTTGCATCCTGGGAATAAAGTTGAGTTGATCATGGTGGATAAACTTTTTGATGTGCTGCTGGATTTGGTTTGCCAGTATTTTACTGAGAACTTTTGCATCAATGTTCATCAGGGATATTGGCCTGCAGTTTTCTTCACTCTCTCTCTCTTTTTTATTTTTATTTATTTATTTATTTATTTATTTATTTATTTGTAGCTCTGTCAGGTTTTGGTATCAGGATGATGCTGGCTTCATAAAATGAGTTAGGGAGGAGTCCCTCCTTTTTAATTGTTTGGAATAGTTCCAGAAGAGATGTTACCAGCGCCTTTTAATATCTCTGGTAGAATTCAGCTGAAAATCTCTCTGGTCCTGGATTTTTCTTGGGTGGTAGGCCTATTTATTACCGCCTCAATTTCAGAACTTGTTTTATTGGTCTATTCAGGGATTCAACTTCTTCCCGATTCAGTCTTGGGAGGGTGTATGTGTCCAAGAATTTATCCATTTCTTCTAGATTTTCTAGTTTACTTGTGTAGAGGTGTTTACAGTATTCTCTCATGGTTATTTGTATTTCTGTGTTATCAGTGGTGATAACCCCTTTATCATTCCTTATTGTGTCTATTTGATTCTTCTCTCTTTTCTTTATTAGCCTAGCTAGTGGTCTATATTTTATAAATATTTTCAAAAAATGGGATCCTGGATTTATTGATTTTTTGAAGGGTTTGTTGTGTCTCTGTTGTTGTCTCTTTGTTCTCACTGGTTTCAAAGAACTTGATTTTTGCCTTAATTTTATTATTTAGCCAGGAGTCATTCAGGAGCAGGTTGTTCAATTTCCATGTAGTTGTGTGGTTTTGAGTGAGTTTTTTGATCTTGAGTTCTAATTTGATTGCATTGTTGTCTGTGAGACTGTTTATTATGATTTCAGGGTTTTTGTTTGTTTGTTTGTTTGTTTGTTTTGCAATTGTTCAGGAGTGTTTTACATCCAATTATGTGATCTATTTTAGAGTAAGTGCTGTGTGTTGCTGAGAAGAATGTATATTCTATTGTTTTTGGGTCAAGAGCTCTGTAGATATCTATCAGGTCCACTTGATCTAGAGCTGAGTTCAAGTCCTGAATACCCTTGCTAATTTTCTGTCTCAATGATCCGTTTAAGATTGACAGTGGGGTGTTAGAGTCTCCCACTATTATTGTGTAGGAGTGTAAGTCTCTTTTTAGGTCTCTAAGAACTTGTTTTATGAATCTGGGTACTCCTCTATTGGGTGCATATATATTTAGTATAGTTAGCTCTTCTTTTTGAATGAACTCCTTTACCATTATATAATGCCCTTCCTTGTCTTTTAAAAAATCTTTGTTGGTTTAAAATCTGTTTGTCAGAAACTAGGATTACAGCCCCTGCTTTTTTCTGCTTTCCATTTGCTTGGTAAATTTTCTTCCATCCCTTTATTTTGAGCCTATGTGTGTATTTGCATGTGAGATGGGTTTTTTGAATACAGCACACCAATGGGTCTTGATTCTTTATCCAGCTTGCCATTCTGTGTCTTTTAATTGGGGGCATTTAGCTCATTTACATTTAAGGTAAATATTGTTACATATGAATTTGATCCTGTCATCATGAGCTTAGCTGATTATTTTGCTGACTTGATGTAGTTGCTTCAGTGTCATCGGTCTTTGAACTTCAGTGTGTTTTTGTAGTGACTGGTAATGGTTTTTCCTTTCCATATTTAGTGCTTCCTTTGGGATCTTTTGCAAGGCAGGCCTGGTGGTGATGAATTCCCTCAGCATTTGGTTATCTGAAAAGAATTTTATTTCTCCTTTGCCTATGAAGCTTAGTTTGGCCAGATACAAAATTCTGGATTGGAAATTCTTTTCTTTAAGAATGTTGAATATTGACCCTTAATCTCTTCTGGCTTGTAGGTTTTCTGGTGACCCCTGTTGGGGAGTCTCACCCAGCCAGGATGCATGGGGTCAGGGACCTGCTTAATGAAGCACTCTTGCTGCCCCTTTGTGTAGGGGGAGCACTGGGCTGGGGATAATCCCACTGGTTCAGAATTCCCAGATTCCTCAGAGCCATCAGAGGGAAAGACTAAGTTCACTAATCCATGAAGACTGCAGCTGCCCTGCCTCCAATGACTCTGCTCTGTCCCAGGGAGAACAGAGTTCTGTCTGTAAACTCCTGGCTGGACTTGCTGAAATTACCACAGGGAGACCCCACCCAGTGAGGAGGGATGGGTCCAGGTCCAGCTTACAGAGGCAGTCTGGCCACAATCTGCCACAGCCACTGTGCTGTGCTGTGGGAAGTTCCTCTTGGGTCCAAACTGCTTAGTCTCTCCAGCACCAGCAGGGGAAAATCGGTTACTGGAGCTGCAGTGATGGTGGCCACCTCTCCCCCCAGGAACTTGGTAGTCTTAGGCAGTCTCCAGTCAAGCAGTCACTGAGAATCTGCATAGCTCTGTGCTTGGGACCCAAGACCGCAGTGGTGTGGGCTCATGAGGGGATCTGATCCATGGGTTGCACAGATCTGTGGAAAAAGCACGGTTTCCTGGTTGAGGTGGCACAATCACTCACCACCTCCCTTGGGTGGGGGTAGGAGTTCTTGTGCCATGTGGCTCCCAGGTGGCCTTCGCTGCACCTTGTTTTGCCTTGATCTCTGTGGGTCATGCCAACCGCCTAGTCAGTCCCAGTGAGAACCTGGATACTTCAGTTGCTAATGCAGGATTCACTTGCTGTTTTCATTCTTCTTGTTGGGAGCCTCTGACTGTGGCTGTTTCTATTCAGCCATCCTGGCCCCTCCCAGGCTTATTTTGATTCCTAGCCTCTATTCCATTCTTGGGATTCTCTCTCACCACATGCTACTCTAATACTGCTACAGTTATTATGAGAGTCCAACGCCCTGGAGTAGCAGGTTTCATTCAGATGACCATTGTCCTTGTAGGCATGACTCCTTCAGGTTTGATGATATCCAAATTATATAAGGAACTCAAACAACTCAATAGTAAGAAAACAAATCAGCCAATTAAAAAATGGGTGAAGGATCTAAATAGACCTTTCTCAAAAGACATTCAAATGGCCAACAGGTATATTTAAAAAATGCTCCATATCACTAATCATTAGAGAAATGCAAAATAAAACAATGAGATGTCAACTCATACTTGTTAGAATAGCTATTATAAAAAAAGATGAACAATGACAAGTGTTGGTGAGGTTGGGGAGAAAAGGGAAACTTTGTACACTGTTAGTGTGAATGTAAATTCTTGCAGCTATTATGGAAAACCATATGGAAGATCCTCGAAAATTAAAAATAGAACTATCATATAATCCAGCAATACTAATACTGGGAATATATCCAAAGTATATGAAATCAGTGTGTCAAGTTGATATCTGAACTCCAATGGTCACTGCAGTATTATTCACAATAGCCAAGGTAGGTGATATTGTCGGATGTTTATCCCCTCCAAATCTCATGTTGAAATGTGATTTTCAATGTTGAAGATGAGGCTTAATGGGAGGTGATTGGATCATGGGGCAGTTCTCTCATGAATGATTTAGCACCATCCCCTTGGCAATAAGTGAGCTCTTGCTCAGTTAGTTCACATGAGAGGTGGCTGTTTGAAAGTCTAGGACCTCCTCCTTCTCTCTTGCTCTGTCTTTTGCTGTGTGATGTGCATGCTCCCACTTCACCTTCTGCCAGGATTGTAAACTTCATGAGACCCTTGTCAAAAGCCGAGCAGATATTGTTGCTATGTTTGTACAGCCTACAAAACTGTGAGCCTCTTTTCTTGATAAATTACCCAGCCTCAGGTATTTCTTTATAACAATGCAAAAATGACCTAACACAATAGGAAATCAACTGTCCATCAACTGATGAATGGATAAACAACTGTGGCACACACATACAACAGACTAGTTATTCAGCCTTCAACAAGAAGGAAATCCTGTCGTTTGAGACAGCATGGATGAACCTGGAAGACATTATGTTAAGTGAAATAAGCCAGGCACAGGAAGACAAATACCCATTACCTCAGTTTTATGTGGAATCTAGAAAAGTCACACTCATTGAAACAGAATACAATGGTGGTCATCAGTGGCTAGGAGGTGGGGAAATTGGAGAGATGTTGACCAAAGGACACAAAGTTTCCATTAGAAGGAATAAGTTCAAGAGATCTATTGTACATCATGGTGACGACAGTTAATAACAATGTATTGTATACTTGAAAATTGCTAAGAGAGTAGATGTTAAGTTTTCTCACTGCCAATTTACATACTTACAACCACATACCTATCACCAAAAATAAGTATGTGAGGGAATGCACATGTTAAATAGCTTGATTTAACCATTCAACAATGTATACATATATCAAAACCTTATGCTGTACACCACAAATATAAACAATGTTTACTTGTTGATGGAGCCAGGAATGAAACCTTAAAAAAAAAAAAAATAAATAAAAAAAATAAAATTATGTATTACCTTGACTGGCCCATGGGGCACCTAGATATTTGGTCAAATATTACACTGGATATGTCTGTGAGGACATTGGCTAGGTTTAACCTTTAAATCAGTAGACTGAGTAAAATAGATTGCCCTTGCTAATGTGGGTGGGCCTTGTTCAATCAGTTTTGAAGGCCTGAATAGGCCAAGAAGGCTAACCCTCCCAGAAAGAAGAGATAATTCCTCCTATCTGACTACTTTTGAGTTAGGACATTTGTGTTTTCCTGGCTTAAGACTTAAACTGAAACATCAGCTGTTCTTGGCTTTTGGCTTTTGGAGTGGAGCTTTTCTGGTTCTCAGGACTTGGACTAGAACTACATGGTGAACTCTTCTGGTTCTCTAGCTTACTGACTGCAGATTTGTGGACTTGTTGGCCTAAATCACGTGAGCCAATTTCTCATTTTACACACACACACACACACACACACCCCCTTCTGGTTGTGTTTCTCTGGAGAACCCAGAGTAATACACAAATTAAAATATACGGTCATTGGGCATGGTGGCTCTTGCCTGTTATCTCAGCACTTTGGGCATCCAAGGCTGGAGGATTGCTTGAGCCCAGGAGTTTGGAAGTAGCCTGGCAACAAAGTGAGACCCTAACTTTGCAGAAAAAAAGAAAAAGGTGGTTGTGGTAGCATCTACCTGTGGACCCAGTTACTCAGAAGGCTGAGGTGGGAGGATCACTTGAACCTGGGAGGTTGTGGCTGTAGTGAGCTGTTATTGTGCCATTGCATTCCAGTCTGGGTGACAGGGTGAGACCCTGTCTTCAAAACAACAAAACTAAGGTGGTTACAATGATGTATAACACCCTGCATCTTTAGGCCTTATTATTCCTGTTCATTCCTTTAGTCCAGGAGTCTACAAACTATGGCCCATAGGCATACAGTCTGATTTTGTAAATAAAGTTTGATTGGAGCAGTCTTGCCCATTCATTTACGTATTGTCCAGCTGCTTTCATAACCCACTGGTAGAGCTGAGTGGTTGTGATGGAGACTATATGGCCCTCAAAGTCAAAAATCTTCTACTATCTGGTCCTCTACAGAAAATGTTTGCTGACCCCTGCTTGAGACTCATACCAGCCTTTTTGCAGTTCTATGTACCCTCCAGGCCTAGCACCCTCCCACCTTAGGGTTTTTGCACTTTCTGTTCCCTCTCTGTCTGATATATTCTGCCCTCAGATATCTGCATGACTCAGTCCCTTACCTCCTTCAAGTTTTTTTTATCAAAGGTCACCATCTCGGAAATGCTCCCCCTCCCAAGTATTCTTTCCTGATGTTTTCCTCCATATCAGCTATCACTATCTTAGTTATCATACACTTTATTTATTCTGTTTATCATCTGTGCTTCCCCACTCAATGTAAACTCTGCGAGGTTATTCTTTTGTTTCATTTGTTCGTTATTGAATCACTAGTGCCTAGAATAGTGGCTGGCATAGAAAATGTTCAACGGCAGTGTTGAATGAATGCAAGCAATTCATCTTAATTTATTTCTAGACTGTTGAACTGTGCCTCTTTAATAAGACTCCATAGACTGAACTACATGGATCTAAGATTTGCAAGGGTTTCATATGCTTATCTAGCCCATGTAAGCGTGTATCAGCATAGAATGGCATTGATTGAAATAGCCTTCTGAACAAAACTATAATAGAAATATGTTTTATTTCCTCAGAGGACAAAAAAGGGGGGAACATATGCTTTAGGCATTGAAATTTGTTCTTTTAATCTTTTTTTTTTTGGACACCTCTCCCATTCTTATAAGCATGTGCCAACCTTTGCTCACTCCCTTGACTCTTTGACTTTCTCTGAAATGACTACATTTGATTTTCCTGGTCTTATTATCTTCTGATCCCCTTCTATTTGTCCAGACCATCTCAACTCTAATCCTTTAATTCCTTTCAGCAAATAAGAGTGGGAAGAATGAAAAAAGAGATAAACCTCAAGCACAGAGGTTATGGACAAAAATAAGTTCTCATGAGAAACAGACATTTGTCTTTTTTTATTAAACAGCTCCTGAGAGTCTGCCAGGCAATGTACAATTGCTTTGCTTCACCAAAGCAGATCTTCATGGCTTGCATGTTGTGGATGAATGGAAAGATTGTTGGGATCTGATTACCTTTTCCTGAGATCCTCCTTTATATTCTTATTTAACTATCTGTGCACGATTAAGAACAAACATATTTTTGTACCTCTTTCCACATGCTTATATACAGATATAGGTGTAGACATAGATATGGATGATATAGATGTAAGATGTAGATCAAATACATTTCATATATGAGCTCCTATATACATACAGAAATTGTATGTGTTTTAAAATAATTATCAGATTGTGTGGTGAATCAACACCAGTAGAAAATAAATTCCAGTTTCCTATGTGCCTTATTTAGTCTTTGTAGATCTGTAGGGTAAGAAACTTGATGCAAACTGGTTTAAACAAAAAGAAAATTTGTTAGCACATATAACTAAAATGTCTATGGGATTACTTCAGTCACAGTATGATTCAGAGGTTCAACCTGAGTCAAATAAGCCCCTAGTTTCTTCAGAGCTCCAATAGGTAGACTAACCAAATTTGGTGTAGCAAATACTATAGCTATCCCACTCACATCCCCTTTTGGACTCTTTTTTAGTGCAGTGGGCCCTGACTCTCAAAACCTAGCATCTATATCTATTTGCCTGAAGTCATCCTTCAGTGGCTAAAACATTTACTCTGCTAATGCTCAGGGCAGACCAGAAGTATCAGGGAATTAACATCCTTAGGAGCAGCCCTCTACCAATGACTGACAAGAGTTAGTTTCCACTCTTGTGTCAGGCTAACTCTGAGGCTCCTGTTCTACATGGGCTCCCAGAGTTTCCCAGAAGGATTAAGCTACAATCCCCTCAATTGTAACTTACTTGATAGTAACACACGCTTTATTGCTGGCCTTTCTTCTTCCTTCTCTACCACATTTCCTGGGATCACTTCTCAAATAAACCATTTATATTGAAATCTTTGTCTCTGGGTCTACTGCTGGGAGATTCTTCCTGATTGAACATGATGCACACCTTATCCTGATTGGACAAGTTGGGACCACTTCCTATCTCTGCACCAGTCACTGTGGCTAGAGGGATTAGTGTGACCATTGGTTAGATTTAGATCACACTCTCTTCCCCATAGGGCCCAGAATCCAGCTCAAGAAAAAGCGTGCGAACCAAAGGATGTCAAGAGAAATAGATCCCAAGTAGCCCAGAAAACAAAACCAACAATGCCACCATTGCCCATCTCTGCCACATTGTCATCAGGAAGGTATATTTGCATACCCAAATTTTGGGCACCAGGTGTTATGTCTAATGAACAGACAGATCTTCTTCAGTGCAGATGAGCTAGAACAGAGGTTGGTAAACTATGGCCCCATTGGCCAAATCCAGCTGCTGACTGTTTTTTGTAAAAAAAGTTTTATTGGAACATGGCCATGCTCCTTTATGTATTGTATATGGCCATTTTCATGCTCTAACAATGAAGTAAAGTAGTTGCAACAAAGACATTACGGCTCACAAAGCCAAATATTTACTATCTGGTCCTTTATAGACAAATTTTGCCAACTCTTGTTTGACACTAACCACTTTTATTTCCAGAAGCTGTCTCCTAGATCCCAAGTCAGCACATGAAGAATTGTTATTCTCAACTCCTCTTTCTCCTTTTCTGTTCCTTCATAGCTACCTCCATCTGAGGGGTATCACCTGAGCAAATGGGAATTAATTTAGCAGATTCAACTTGTCATACTTCCCTAAGCAAGAACTATATATTAAGTCATACAACCCTACAGCTAATCTTTTCAGTAACTCAGTACCCATGGCCCTGCTAATGGAATATACTGAATAAAATAGGCAACTCAAGCTCATCTAAACACAGTTGTCACAAGTGTAATTCAGTGAAATTGCCCATATTCAGCTGGAGAGAATGAGAAAGGCAAATGTTGATGGGTTATGAACCTTAAGTGACAATCTCAGTTGTGCAAAAATTAACTTTACTTCTTCAAAACTCTTTGATTTTTTGACTCATTAGTCCCCTCTGAGAGAAGAGTTAATTCAGTTTTTTGAGGACATTTTTTCAGTCCAGTCTAGAGATTTTCATGAAGTTACTTCTGGGTTTAAACTCATTACCATTCAGAAGATTGCACAAGCCATCTTGAGATTTTTCTTCTTCCCTCTAATTCAGTCCTGATCTTAAATGCCTCAGGACTAAGACAATTTCTGCGATGCCACTGGGGAGCCAAATCCAGATCTTGGTCCCTTGCTAGAGTTTTAAAATATGTAATTTGTCTTGTGTGAGTCTTGAGTGTGCTACCCTTTCTATGCTGGCACTTGACCTTCATGGATTATGTCCATTGACTTTTAGCTGCTCTGCCCTCTGAGATGTTCAAGATTTTGCCCTAGCGTTGATCATCAGGTCCTCAGGTTATTCTCCATCTTCCAGGTCCTTTATCCAGGCTTATTCAGATTTTTCAGCACGACTTCATTCCTTCCAGGTCTTTCCTATAGGGTTGATTATTGTCCCTCATCTTTAGGAGGACCACAGGAGATGCAGAATTACTATTCCCTAATCCCTCACTCCCAGCTCTATATGACTACCAATGACCAGAGTTTGAAACAGAATAGACAGAGGCCAGTCCTCTCTATTATCAGGTTCCCAAGTTAAAAGTCATTGTGAGGCATTTTTCCCTCTCCATCATAGGATTTATTCCAGGCAGAGATGATAGAATAAGTCACCCTAGTACTGTGTCTTTTCTCTTCAAATCTAAATTTTTTCGTCCATCTGCAGCTCAGAGAATCTTTTGTAGAGTCTTGGGGCAGGAAGAAAACATTTTTTTTTTTTTACTTGTTTGTCCATCTGGAGGCTAAGGATGTCACATTTTTTCTCAGCTGTGGACTGTCTCTCCTGCAGTAGGTGTTCATCCATTTGGGTGTCAAAGATGGATGGTCAGCAGCTACACTGGGAGGTAGTAAGTAGTAATTCATTTAACACTTTGAAATATTATTCTGTCACATTAAGTAATGGGTTGTTGCTGACATCCAAAAAGGCAAATAGTTGTCATAAATAATAATTATAGTTAGCATTTCTTGGATGCAAAGAATATGCTAGCTGTTACACTGCGCTCTTTTAAAACATTTTCTCATCTAAATCTCACAAATCTCTATAGGATAGGTGAGCTCACAATCCCTGGGGAAGAGTTTGAGAAGATTGAGTTAGGTCTTTTAAACAAGACCACATGACCTCTGTATGGTAGAGATGGGGCTGCATCCCAAGTCTCTGGCTTTCTAATGAGTGTTCTTAATTATCAAGAGACTCTGCCTCCTCAGAAAAGCTAACAACATAGGTTTCTCTCTCTCCCTCCCTTCCCCGCCCCACTCTTTCCTCTCTCTCTCTCTCTTTAACAGAAGCATGGTTTTGCAAAGAGTCTGTGTGGTTTCCAACAAGACCTGACAAATGGTTCCCCCAGATGTGACAGTAGCATATATTACTATTGTGTAATTGTTGAGTTCATATATGTCTGCCCTTAAAAATGTCAGTTACTCAGTGGTAAGACTGTAATTTATCTTTATGACCCTGGGGCCCAGCAGTTAGTAGGCAGATAGCATCTGAGTCTTGCCAAACCATCATTCTCAGCAAACTATCGCAAGAACAGAAAACCAAACACCGCATGTTCGCACTCATAGGTGGGAACCGAACAATGAGATCACTTGGACTCGAGAAGGGGAACATCACACACCGGGGCCTGTCACGGGGAGGGTGGCGGGGGAGGGATTGCATTGGGAGTTATACCTGATGTAAATGACGAGTTGATGGGTGCTGACGAGTTGATGGGTGCAGCACAGCAACATGGCACAAATATACATATGTAACAAACCTGCACGTTATGCACTTGTACCCTAGAACTTAAAGTATAATAAATATAATAATAATAAAAAAAGAAATCAAGCATCAACAGGAAGAGGCATGCTCACTTCTTGCAGAACAGTGTTCACTCCTGACATGTATAAACTTTGGTAACACCCTTTGGCTAAATCAGTGTATTTGTTTAAAATGGTTATTAAGGTCATCATCTTAGGATAGGGATGATCATGAATTTTACACATTTCATCCTTCCATCCATCTACCTGTCTACCCAGTTTTCGGTAAATGCTCCCTATGAATTCCTGTTCTAGGCTGGGTGCTGAAGAGTTTTGCCCCAGAGGAGCTCCCATTCAATTGGGAAGAACCAGAAATACTGATTTCAGTACAATATGGTGAGTACAAAAGAAATATGAATAAAGAGCTATGGGAGGAATCCAAAGAAATGGGTAACTACTTGTCTGTGCAAATTTTCATGGAAAAGTTAGAGAAGGCAACTTTCCCAGAGAAAGTTGACAAAATAATATAGAAGTTAAGAGAATTACTGTAGCAGGCTCCTCAAAGAGATCCGTGTCCCAATCCCAGGAATTTGTGAATATGTTACCTTACATGGTGAAAAGGACTTTGCAGATATATATACATTAAGAACACTGGGATTATCTTGAATTATCCAGGCGCGCCCAAGGTAATAACACAGATCCTTATAAGATGGAGGCAAGAAGGTCAAAGTCAGAGAAGGAGATGTCATGATGGAAGCAAAATCATAGAGAGGAAGATAAAGAAAGGGAAAGAAAGATGGGTAGGAGAAGGAAAGAGAGAAAGAAAAAGAAACATTTGAGATGCAATGCTGCTAGCTTTGGAAGGAGAGGAAAGGGCCATGAGTGAAGGAATGTGGGCAGCCTCTAGGAGCTGGAAAAGTCAAGAAAACTGATTATCCTCTAGAACTCCAGAAGGAAGGCAGCCCTGCCAGCACCTTGATTATAGCCCAGTATAATTCATTTTGGGCTTCTGACTTTTAGAACTGGAAGATAATAGGTTTGTGTTGTTTCAAGGTACTACGTTTGCGATGATTAGTCACAGCTTGATAGGAAATGAATACAGCAACTTTGGAGCCAGAGCACCTTGATTTCTCTGTCACTTCTTGGACATAAATCCTTGCATGTGTATCACTTTGTTGAGCTCTATTTTTGCCAAGCTTTAGATTCCTTCTTGTGCTGAATAATAACACTACATCATAGAGTGTTGATCATGACCATGCTGGGCATACAACACGCACTTAATAAATATAAGCTAATAAGGTGACCCTTAGGCAAAGCCTTGAGGGCTCCACAGGAGCATTCCAGGCAAAGGGAAGAGTATATGCAAGGCATATTATGACCAGGTGGCATACAGTGAAAATTTTGCTCTGGCAGCAGTGAGACATGGAGGATGCAAAGCAGCCAGATATGAGGCTGAAGAGGTGAGACTGGAACAAGTAGTTGTGAATGCCTTATTTAGTATCTTAAGGAGTTTAAACTCTACTCTGTTGACTAGAAAGGCAGGAGCAATCTTTAAAAGAGTGAGAGCCACGATGAACTTGGGTATTTAGAGATATGGCTCTTCTGTTCAAAAAGAGTCTAGGGATGGAGAAGATTTGTTTGAGGGAAATAATGTAAAATACCCTTTGGTCTTGCAAATGATCATTATCATCAAAATTCCATCATCAAAATTCACATATTGGACTAGGTGCAGTGGTTCCTGCCTTTTGTCCTAGCTACATGGGAGGCTGAGGCAGAAGGATCACTGGAGCCTGGGGTTTCAAGGTTGTAATGAGCTATGATCATGCCACTGCACTCCAACCTGAGCAATGGAGCAAGACCCTATCTTCAGAAATAACATAGGACCCTATCTTCAGAAACAATACATTTCCACCAAACTATTATCTCCTTTATGCTAGCCTACATAGCTGTTTTTGAACATAGGAAACACTTCTCAACCTTACGAGAAGAAATGTAATACTACCACATAATTCATCAAGCTGTACACTGATAAATGTGCAGTTATCTGTGTGTATGTATGCATATTACACTTCATTAAGAAGTTTAAAATATTAGCTTGAAAGTGATGCTACCAATATGTATACTTACATTGTTTGGAAACACAAAAATATGGGTATTCTAAGAAGATATGTTCCTCCTAGAATTAAGAAATACGATTATAGCAGACATATATTTCAGACCCTAGCTTCAGAAACAAAATGCAAGTATTTCTTGAGTGCTTAGTTTGTGTCTGGCACTGTAATAATTGCCTTTCAAAGGTTATCTAATTTAATGACCCCCAAGAATCTTATACCTTGGTATATTATTAGACCCAAGAGACAGAAGAGAATGTGTACTTAAAAAGGTTAAGTGGCTAGCCCAAGGTCAAATAACTAGCAAGGAGCAGAGAGAGGATTCAAGTCCAAGTCTTTTCAATGCCAGGGGTTATTGTTTTACCTACCATGTAATTTTTCACTTCTGTCTCTTCCAAGCAATTTCATAAGTGAAGTCATATACTAATGAGGTCCTTGGGTCCTTACAGACTAAATTAGGGCTCCATAAAGTACTCTCACTCTATTAATGTTATTTCTTCTTGAACTGTACCAGAGAAAGTTTCCAGTATAATAGTTTCTATGCAAGTTCATTCTTCAATCTAGCCGTCACGTATGCTAGAGACTTTGTAACCACCGAATGTCCTTACTGCTATGAATTTATGCCCTCCTCTCCATTCACCAGATGAAATAATAGCCATTGATGAGGCAGTGAAGCACTGCTGATGTTGGCATTCTAAAAATACAGCCAATTAAGTGTGTTGGGTAGAAATGAACCCTATCATAACCGTTGCTGATGTCAAAGATTTGTTTGTCTTGGTATCAGAAATAAACATAATAATCTTTTGCTTTCTAAAATGGCATCAGAGATAACACATGCCTTGCTGGGTGCAGAAGACGTTGTGATATCAATTCTGGTACTTTTCTTTATGTGGAGTGGAGGAGATAGGAGATTGAAGGAAGACCTCATGTTGTGATAATCATATGACACATCCTTTATAAGAGATTATTAAGGAGATTAGCACACCTTCAGTTATATACCCTTGAACATAAAAAGTATCCACATCCCAGATATCAGAACAAGAAAAGACATTGTAGAATCTGAGGTTGATTACATACTGGGGCCTGTCAGGGATTAAGGCTGGGGGAGGGAGAGAATTAGGAAAAATAGATAACGCATGCTGGGCTTAATACCCAGGTGATGGGTTGACAGGTGCAGCAAACCACCATGACGTATGTTTACCTATGTAACAAACCTGCACATCCTGCACATGTACCCCAGAACTTAAAATAAAAATAAAAATGAATCTGAGGTTGATAACATGAGACCAAAAAAAATTGAGGGGTGACTTCAAAAGCAAGGGAAGACACTTGTGGTGCCTAAAACTGAAACAGGTAGGATAAGATGAAAAAAAAGTAAATAGGGGAAAAAAGGAGAAATATGGAATTATGGACTTCGAGAGCTGGGAAATATTAGCTTCTCTAGTCAAGAGTTAGCTAATAGACAGCATTTGATCCATTATATCTCAAGGCAGCCCTACAGGAGGGACCTGGGAAGTTAATACTTTGACTTCCCTTGTCTCCCTCCTTCTAATTTCCTACACATGCTCTCCATTGGCTGAACCCAAATGACAGCCAGAAAGTAAGGAAACCTGATGATGTCATACATACAAGTCAGTCTTGAGGCAGAGATGGGTGGTGAGTAGACACAGAGGGGCAAAAGTGAGATATCCACCACATTGAGGTGGGAAATTAATCTTAGACTAACAGTAAGAAAGGGCTCCTAAGCCCCTAGTTAATAGTAAAAGAGCTGGATGAAGCCACGTAATGATATGTGTATAGTAATCCCCCTTAACCTGCTGGGGATACATTTCAATATCCCTAGTGGATTCCTGGAATCATATATCATATAAAACCCAGATATACTATATTTTTTCCTATACATACATACCTATGATAAAGTTTAATTAAAAAATTAGGCCCACTAAGAGATTAACAACAATAAATAATAATAAAATAGAACAATTATAACAATATCCTGCAATAAAAGCTATGTGAATGTGGTCTGTCTCCCAAAATATCTTGTTGTACTGTAGTCACCCTTCTTGTGATGATGTGAGATGACACAATGCCTATGCAATGAGATGAAGTGAGGTGAATGACACAGGCATTGTGATGGAGTGTTAGGCTACTATTGACCTTCTGATGATATGTCAGAAGGAGGATCATCTGTTTTGGGTGATCCTGGATCACTGAGACATGATGATGTGAATTTATGGATGTTGGGAGTGAATAATGTCAAAGACTAATGGGCGGGTTGGAACGTAGTATGGAGAAACTGGACAAAGGGGAACTCATGTCCCAGGAAGGACAGAGTGAGACAATGAGATTTCATCATGCTACTCAGAGTGGTACCTGATTGAAATCATATGAATTATTTCTGGAATTTTTCATTTAATATTTTCAGATCATAGAAAGCAAAACCACAGGTATGTAGGTACTACTATATGATGGATATGTAAGCTGGCCACACCAGAACAGGGACTTAGTTTCTTGGTAGCATTTCCCCATACACCTGTAGATAACCAGTTGCCTGGAGCTTTTCTCTTATTAAGTCAATGGTTCATCTCAATAAATACTTGGTGACCAGGACTGTCATACATGAGCTAGACCCAAAGCCAAACACAACTGATGGAAAACCATGCTTGGTAAGTTACAGGGTTAGCTTGCTTTTAAGCTTTGATAGTCCATGAGCTGCAGACATTTAGTTCCATTGCCCTGCTCCTCAAATCTACCTTCTTGAATATTTCATCAATACATTTCCACCAAACTATTGTCTCCTTTAGGCTAACCTGTATAGCTGTTTTTGAACATAGGAAACATTTCTCAACCTTATGAGAAGAAATGCAATACTACCACATAATTCATCAAGCTGTACACTGATAAATGTGGAGTTATCTGTGTGTATGTATGCATATTACACTTCAATAAGAAATTTAAAATATTAGCTTGAAAGTGATGCTACAAATATGTACACATACATTGTTTGGAAACACAAAAATGTGGGTATTCTAAGAAGATATGTTCCTCCTAGAAACAAGAAATATGATTACAGCAGACATGTATTTTTATCTCCTCAATTCTATTTTCTTTGGAGAATTATCCCTTTCAGTTTCTGTATTGTTTTGTGGGTGGCTGCCCTTGTTCCCTGAGCCCAAGGGTGAGCATGTAATCCAGTTCTGGCTAACATACCCCAACCGTCTGGCTGCAGTGACTGGTGTGGCAATAGATATTTAACCCAGATAAGCCAAAGTTCTCCTTGGACATTTCTACTGGAACTATGGAGATGTATCCTCTTAGGTTTGGATAACAAATTATAAGAAAAATGATGTATACATGGGACTTCTGGTTGTCATCTTTCCAATTACATGACAGGAGAATAAAATGAGTCCAACACATACTGGAAGTAGAACTGAAAATTAGAGAAAGAAAGGCAACCACTATCATCTGAGCCCCCAGGAATCTGCTATGCCCAGCGTGTAAATGTCTTGATTATGCCATGGACCCATTTTTAGATTTTACAGCTAGATTAGTCAATACATTCTATTTTGAGTCAGTTTGTGTCATTTTCCTGCCATTTGTCATCAAGAGAACCCAGTCAATATAACAGTATTAGTAGTATAGTTTTTTCTCCCAAAGGTTGAAACATATCTTAGGCTTCTTCTTCTTTTTTTTTTTTTTCTTTTTTTTTTGAGACAGAGTCTCGCTCTGTAGCCCGGGCTGGAGTGCAGTGGCCGGATCTCAGCTCACTGCAAGCTCCGCCTCCTGGGTTCACGCCATTCTCCGGCCTCAGCCTCCCGAGTAGCTGGGACTACAGGCGCCTGCCACCTCGCCCGGCTAGTTTTTTGTATTTCTTAGTAGAGACGGGGTTTCACCGTGTTAGCCAGGATGGTCTCGACCTCCTGACCTCATGATCCGCCCATCTCGGCCTCCCAAAGTTCTGGGATTACAGGCTTGAGCCACCGCACCCGGCCAGGCTTCTTCTTTTCTTTGGAGCCAGGAATTAAACAACATTGTCCTGACATCTTCCAAACTCACTGTATGTCTCATTAAAGAAATAATGATTTTACAAACCTTAGTATATGCGAATCCCAGTTTGCATATCCAACATAATTATGATGTAAAGGTTGGGAAAGCTTTCACGAAGTCATAGGACCATCTGGGTTTCAGACTGTCTCCTCTTCCTTTCCAAACTCTTGAGTTAGAACTAATACCTGGCACTATGCCTCTGAGAAGGCATTTCAACTCTCTAGACCTCACCTCAATTTTCTGGGATTTGCAGGGATAAAGAAAAGAACAATGCTATCCTCATTTGAGAAGCAGAGTGATACTGATATATGGAATCCATTGAGAGCTGCAGGAAATCAACAAGACTCCTGAGTGACCAGTAGAGTTGTCCCAGCCTGCTGAAAATCAGCCCCCAGGGGACTGGCCAAGAGCCTGGTATGACCACAGCTGGCTATTTCCTTAGGGTGTGTTCTCACTCACTTCACGTCTGCTGCCAAAAATCCCTGCTCCCTGGAAATGTCTTTGTTCTTTGGCCTAGACTCAGACTCTCTATTTTTCTGTTTGAAAATGCAAGTATATATGCCACATTTTCCTAATCCAGTCTGTCACTGATGGACATTTGGGTTGACATGTACCCTAGAACTTAAAGTATAATAATAATAATAAAAAAACCAAAAACCAAAACAAAAAACAAAACAAAACAACAACAAAAAAACGCAAGTATGATTGGACTCTTTCTTGGAGCAGTTGAAAAGAGAAATGTAATTTTCTTCTCCCAGCTTGATTGGTTTTACAGTGAGACCTACAACTAAACTTCTAAGATGACACTTCATGAGAATATAGCCTTGATCTTAAAATAACAAATAAACGCTTACCTTAAGGGTGTTTGTTCCATGTCAGATGTGCTCTCAGACACTAAGATTTATTTGCTAGGCTGACCTCGGCCTTTCCCGGAGATCTGAAGGTTCTACTTGTAACACATTTTCATCATTTTTTAAACAAGAGGGAGTTACCTATTGATCAGTATGCCTCAATCTCAAGAGTGGCTTTCCTCTCTTATGCACTTAATATAGTGTCCATTTCTTATTCCCTCTATGTCCATCCCTCTCTTCTGGGCCACCATCATGTCTCACCTGGATTGCCATCACACCTTCCTAACGTGTCTAGCTGCATCTACTTCTGTTCTTCTCCTCCTTTGATCTATTTTCAACAAAGCAGCCAGAGTGATTTTATTGAAAGGAAATCAGATCACGTCACTCTTCTATTCAATATCCTCCCATGGTTCTTATTCCTTACTTGGAGTAAAAACCAAAGTCCTTAATGTAACCCACTG
Source organism: Theropithecus gelada (assembly GCF_003255815.1). Lineage (NCBI taxonomy): Eukaryota > Metazoa > Chordata > Mammalia > Primates > Cercopithecidae > Theropithecus > Theropithecus gelada. The sequence continues at coordinate 71,531,606 of NC_037669.1, forward strand.
GTCCCATAAACTATGGGTCCTCCTTCCCTTTCTAACTTCCCTTCCCACTACCCTTTCCCTGATTCACTCTGCTTCTGCCATATTGATCTTCCTGCTATCTTTTGTCTTCCTCAGGTTCACCAGGCAAGCATTTACCTCAGGACCTTTGCACATGTCCATAGTGTTCTCCCTCAGATATTCTCATGGCTAGCACCCTCATTTCTTCAGGATCTTTTCTCAGAAGTCGCTTTCTCACTGAGGCTATGTAAAACACCTGACCTAAAATTTCAGCCCTTATCACCTGTCACTTCATATTGCCTTTCTTTGCCTCCAATTACATTTCATGTATTATTAATAATCCGATTTATCATCTGTTTCTCCTACTAGAAAGTAAACTCTACAAGGGCAGGAATTTTGGTCTTTTTTTAAAAAAACCACTGAATCCTCAGGGTCTAGAAGAGTACCTGGCACATAGTATGTGCCAATAAATATTTGTAGAAACAATAAATGAATGGATGAATATTTTAAATGGAAGACAGAGGCACACAGCTGAGAACTAAAACGAAAATGTGTGTGGAAGATTTTTCAGAGAAGATGTTGCCTCAAAGTGGGGAGGGGCAATGGCTTTATAGAGGCAGGAAACATAAAATATGTATAAACTGCTACTTAGGAGGTAAAAAATAAGCAGCTGACATAAAAATACATGAGGCCGGGCACGGAGGCTCATGCCTGTAATCCCAGCACTTTGGGAGGCTGAGGTGGGAGATCACGAGATCAGGATATCAAAACCAGCCTGGCCAACATGGTGAAACCTCCATCTCTGCTAAAAATACAAAAATTAGCTGGATGTTGTGGCGTTCACCTGTAATCCCAGCTACTCAGGAGGCTGAGGCAGGAGAACTGCCTGAATGAGGGAGTCAGAGGTCGCAGTGAGCCAAGATTGTGCCACTGCACTCCAGCCTGGTGGCAGTGAGACTCCGTCTCAAAAAAAAAAAAAAAACTGACATGAAACAATCTACAAATATGCTATATACATATACACAAATATACTATTAAGTAAAGCACCTCACAGAACAGTGAACAAATAAAATCGTATATCTACAAACAAATCAAAAAACAAACTATAGATTCATGTGTGTGTGTGTGTGTGTGTGTATAGATGCATACTTAGAAAAGGGTCTAGAAATCTATACCAGTGGTCAAAATTGTTTTCTGTAAAGGGCTGGACTATAAATATTTTAGGCTTCGTAGGCCACATATTGATCTCTGTTGAATATTCTTATTTTTCTTCTTTTTAAAACAACCCTTTTAAATGTAAAAAGAAAAATTTATTTTACATAATGTGCAAAAACAAAATCCAGTCTTTGGTCCTTCAGGTTATTGACTCCAGATCCAGATTTTTTTTTTAGTTATGGTAAAGGCAGTGACATTGGGTAGAATGAGGAAGACTAGATTTTACCTTTAGATGCTTTAAAACTATTTTGAATTTTTAAAAATTATTGAATTATTTTGAATTTCAAAATGATTGATGAGGTTTGAATTACGTTTTCAGGATGTGTATCCCTTAAATTTATGGCTAAAAAGAAATTAGGGTTTTTTTTTGTTGTTGTTCTCATATGGCCAAATAGTAACAGCTGTGGTCTGTAGCTCCTAGCATGATCGAAGCAGAAGATGGGTGATTTCTGTATTTCCAACTGAGGTACCTGGTTCATCTCATTGGGACTGTTTGGGCAGTGGATGCAGCCCACGGAGGGTGAGCTGAAGCAGGGCGGGGCATCACCTTACCTGGGAAGCATAAGAGGTTGGGGAATTTCCCTTTCCTAGCAAAGGGAAGCCGTGACAGACTGTACCTGGAAAATCAGTACACTCTGCCCAAATACTGTGCTTTTCCCAGGGTCTTAGCAACCAGCAGACCAGGAGATTCTCTCCCGTGCCTAGCTCGGCAGGTCCTGAGCTAGTGAGCATTGCTCACTGCTAGTGCAGCAGTCTGTGACCGACCTGCAAGGCTGCAGCCTGGTGGGGGGATGGGCACCTGCCATTGCTGGGGATTAAGTAGGTAAACAAAGCAGCCAGGAAGCTCAAACTGGGTGGAGCCCACCACAGCTCAGCAAGGTCTACTGCCTCTGTAGACTCCACCTCTGTGGGCAGGGCTTAGCTGAACAAAAGGCAGCAGACAACTTCTACAGACTTAAATGTCCCTGTCTGACAGCTCAGAAGAGAGCAGTAATTCTCCCAGCATTGTGTTTGAGCTCTGAGAATGGACAGAATACCTCCCCAAGTAGGTCCCTGACCCCTGTGTAGCCTAACTGGGAGACATCTCACAGTAGGGGCCAAAAGACACCTCATACAGGCAGATACCCCTCTGGGACAAAGCTTCCAGAGGAAGGATTAGGCAGCAATATTTGCTGTTCTGCAGCCTCCACTGGTGATACACAGGCAAATGGGGTCTGGAGTGGACCTCCAGCAAACTCCAACAGACCTGCAACTGAGGGACCTGACTATTAGAAGAAAAACTAACAAACAGAAAGGAATAGCTTCAACATCAACAAAAAGGATGTCCACATCAAAACCTCATCTATAGGTCACCAATATCTAGATCAAAGGTAAATAAAACTACAAAGATGGGGAGAAACCATAAAGATGGGGAGAAACCAGAGCAGAAAAGCTGAAAATTGTAAAAACCAGAGCACCTCTTCTCCTCCAAAGGATCACAGCTCCTCACAAGCAACAGAACAAAACTGGACACAGAATGACTTTGATGAGTTGACAGAAGTAAGTTTCAGAAGGTTGGTAATAATAAACTTCTCTGAGCTAAAGGAGCATGTTCTAACCCATCACAAGGAACCTAAAAACCTTGAAAAAAGATTAGATGAATGGCTAACTAGAATAAACAGTGTAGAGAAGACCTTAAATGACCCAATGAAGCTGAAAACCATGGCATTCTCGAACTTTGTGATGCATGTACAAGCATCAATAGCTGATTCGATCAAGTGGAAGAAAAGATATCAGCGATTGAAGATCAAATTAATGAAATAAAGTGAGAAGACAAGATTAGAGAAAAAAGAGAAAAAGAAACCAACAAAGCATCCAAGAAATATGGGACTATGTGAAAAGACCAAATCTATGTTTGATTGGTGTACCTTAAAGTGACGGGAAGAATGGAACCAAGTTGGAAAACACTCTTCAGGATACTATCCAGGAGAACTTCCCCAACCTAGTGAGGCAGGCCAACATTGAAAATCAGGAAATACAGAGAACACCACAAAGACACTCCTTGAGAAGAGCAACCCCAAGACAAATAATTGTCAGATTCAACAAGGTTGAAATGAAAGAAAAAATGTTAACAGCAGCCAGAAAGAAAGGTCAGTTTACCCACAAAGGGAAGCCCATCAGACTAACAGCAGATCTCTCAGCAGAAACCCTGCAATCCAGAAGATAGTGGGGGTCAATATTCAACATTCTTAAAGCAAAAAAATTTTCAACCCAGAATTTCATATCCAGCCAAACTAAGCTTCATAAGTGAAGAAGAAACAAAATCCTTTACAGACAAGCAAATGCTGAGAGATTTTATCATCACCAGGCCTGCCTTACAGGCCTGCCTTACAAGAGCTCCTGAAGGAAGCACTAAACATTGAGAGGGACAACCAGTACCAGCCACTGCAAAAATATACCAAATTGTAAAGACCACTGATGCTAGGAAGAAACTGCATCAATTAAGGGCAAAATAACTGGTGAACATCATAATGCCAGGACACAGACTGGCAAATTCGATAAAAAGTCAAGACCCATCAGCGTGCTATATTCAGGAGACCCATCTCATGGGCAGAGACACATATAGGCTCAAAATAAAGGGATGGAGGAAGATCTATCAAACAAATGGAAAGCAAAAAAAAAAAAAAAAAAAAAAAAAGAAAAGAAAAACAAAACAAAAAACAGGAGTTGCAATCCTAGGCTCTGATAAAACAGACTTTAAACCCACAAAGATCAAAAGAGACAAAGAAGGTCATTACATAATGGTAAAGGAATCAATTAAACAAGAAGAGCTAACTATCCTAAATATATATGCACCCAATACAGGAGCAACCAGATTCATAAAGCAAGTCCTTAGAGACCTTAACAGAGATTTAGACTCCCACACAATAATAATGGGGGACTTTAACACCCAAATGTCAGTATTAGACAGATCAATGAGACAGAAGGTTAACAAGGATACCCAGAACTTGAACTCAGCACTGCACCACGTGGGCCTAATAGACATCTACAGACCTCTCCACCCCAAATCAACAGAATATACATTCTTCTCAGCACCACATCACACTTATTCTAAAATGGAACACATAGTTGGAAGTAAAGCACTCCTCAGCAAATGTAAAAGACCAGAAATCACAACAAACTGTTTCTCAGACAACAGTGCAATCAAATTAGAACTCAGGATTAAGTAACTCACTGAAAACCACACAACTGCATGGAAACTAAACAACCTGCTCCTGAATGACTACTGGGTAAATACCAAAATGAAGGAAGAAATAAAGATGTTCTTTGAAACCAATGAGAACAAAGACACAACATAGTAGAATCTCTGGGACACATTTAGAGCAATGTGTAGAGGGAAATTTATAGCACTAAATGACCACAAGAGAAAGCAGGAAAGATCTAAAATTGACACCTAACATCACAATTAAAACAACTAGAGAAGCAAGGGCAAACAAATTCAAAAGCTAGCAGAAGGCAAGAAATAACTACGATCAGAGCAGAATGAAAGGAGATAGAGACATAAAAAACTCTTCAAAAAAATCAGTGAATCCAGGAGCTGGTTTTTTGAAAAGATCAACCAAATAGACTGCTAACAAGACTAATAAAGAAGAAAAGAGAGAAGAATCAAATAGATGCAATAAAAATGATAAATGGGATATCACAACTGATCTCACAGAAATACAAACTACCATCAGAGAATATTATAAACACCTCTACACAAATAAACTAGAAAATCTAGAAGAAATGGATAAATTCCTGGACACATATACCCTCCCAAGACTAAACCAGAAAGAAGTTGAATCTCTGAATAGACCAATAACAGACTCTGAAATTGAGGCAATAATTAATAGCCTACCAACCAAGAAAAGTCCAGGACCAGACAGATTCACAGCAGAATTCTACCAGAGGTACAAAGAGGAGCTGGTCCCATTCCTTCTGAAACTATTCCAATCAAAAGAAAAAGAGGGAATCCTCCCTAACTCATTTTATGAGACCAGCATCATCCTGATACCAAAACCTGGCAGAGATACAACATAAAAAGAAAACTTCAGGCCAATATCCCTGATGAACACTCATGCAAAATTCCTTAATAAAATACTGGCAAACTGAATCCAGCAGCACATGAAGAAACTTATCCACCACAATCAAGTCGTCTTCATCCCTGGGATGCAAGGCTGGTTCAACATATGCAAATCAATAAACATAATCCATCACATAAACAGAATCAATGACAAAAACCACATGATTATCTCAATAGATGCAGAAAAGGCCTTCAACAAAATTCAACAGCCCTTCATGCTAAAAACTCTCAATAAACTAAGTATTGATGGAACATATCTCAAAATAATAAGAGTTATTTATGACAAACCCACAGCCAATATTATACTGAATGGGCAAAAACTGGAAGCATTCCCTTTGAAAACCGGTACAAGACAAGGATGCCCTCTCTTTCCACTCCTATTTAACATGGTGTTGGAAGTTCTGGCCAGGGCAATAAGATAAGGGAAAGAAATAAAGGGTATTCAATTAGGAAAAGAGGAAGTCAAATTGTCTCTGTTTGCAGTTGACATGATTGTCTGTTCAGAAAACCCCATCGTCTCAGCCCAAAATCTCCTTAAGCTGATAAGTAACTTCAGCCAAGTCTCAGGATACTAAATCAATGTGCAAAAATCACAAACATTCCTAAACACCAGAATGTTTGGCTCTCCTAAACACAAACAGAGAGCCAAATCATGAGTGAATTCTCATTCACAATTGCTACAAAGAGAATAAAACACCTAGGGAATCCAACTAACAAGGCATGTGAAGGACCTCTTCAAGGAGAACTGCAAACCACAGCTCAATGAAATAAAAGACGACACTAACAAATGGAAGAACATTCCATGCTCATGGATAGGAAGAATCAATATCGTGAAAATGGCCATACTGCCCAAGGTAATCTATAGATTCAATGCCATCCCCATTAAGCTACCAATGACTTTCTTCACAGAATTGGAAAAAACTGCTTTAAAGTTCATATGGAACCAAAAAAGACCCCACATTGCCAAGACAATCCTAAGTCAAAAGAACAAAGCTGGAGGCATCATGCTACCTGACTTCAAACTGTACTACAAGGCTACAGTAACCGAAAGAGCATGGTACTGGTACCAAAACTGATATATAGACCAATGGAACAGAACAGAGGCCTCAGAAATAATGCCACACATCTACAACCATCTGATCTTTGACAAACCTGAAAATAAAACAAGAAATGGGGAAATAATTTCCTATTTAACAAATGGTACTGGGAAAACTGGCTAGCCATGTGTAGAAAGCTGAAACTGTATCCATTCCTTACACCTTATACAAAAATTAATTCAAGATGGATTAAAGACTTAAATGTAAGACCTACAACCCTAAAAACCCTAGAAGAAAACTTAGGCAATACCATTCACGACATAGGTATGGGCAAATACTTCATGACTACAACATCAAAAGCAATGGCAACAAAAACCAAAACAGACAATGGGATCTAATTAAACTGAAGAGCTTCTGCACAGCAAAAGAAACTATCATCAGAGTGAACAGGCAACCTACAGAATCGGTGAAGATTTTTCCAATCTACCCATGTGACAAAGGACTAATATCCAGAATCTACAAAGAACTTAAATGAATTTACAAGAAAAAACCAAACAGCCCCATCTAAAAGCTGGCAAAGGATATGAACAGACACTTCTCAAAAGAAGACATTTATGCAGCCAACAGATATAAAATGAAGGAAAAAAATGCTCATCATCATGGGTCATCAAAGAAATGCAAATCAAAACCACAATGAGATACCACCTTACGCCAGTTAGAATGGTGATCATTAAAAAGTCAGGAAACAACAGATGCTGGAGAGGATATGGAGAAATAGAAATGCTTTTACACTGTTGTTGGGAGTGTAAATTAGTTCAACGATTGTGGAAGACAGTGTGGTGACCCCTCAAGGATCTAGAACGAGAAATATCATTTGACCCAGCCATCCCATTACTGGGTATATATCCAAAGGATTATAAATCATGCTACTATAAAGACACATGCACATGTATGTTTATTGTGGCACTATTCACAATAGCAAAGACTTGGAACTAACCCAAATATCCATCAATGATAGACTGGATTAAGAAAATGTGGCACATATACACCTTGGAATACTGTGCAGCCATTAAAAAGGATGAATGCATGTCATTTTCAGGGACATGGATGAAGCTGGAAACCATCATTCTCAGCAAACTATCATAAGGACAGAAAACCAAACACCACATGTTCTCACTCATAGGTGGGAACTGAACAATGAGAACACTTGGACACAGGGCGAGGAATATCATACACAGGGGCATGTCATGGCATGGGGGCTAGCATTAAGAGAAATACCTAATGTAAATAATGAGTTAGTGGGTGCAGCAAACCAACATGGCATTATGTATACCTATGTAACAAACCTGCACGTTGTACATATGTACCCTAGAACTTAAAGTATAATAATAAAAAAAGAAATTAGGAAAAAAATAAACAAATTGGGGAAAAAAAACCCCCGATATATAGGAGGTTTTCAAGAAATATTTGTTGAATGAATGGATTTTTTTTTTTTTTTTTTAATTGAGACAGGAGTCTCACCATGTTGCCCAGACTGGAGTGCAGTGGCATGATCTCAGTTCACTGCAACCTCCGCTCTCGTGTTCAAATGATTCTCCTGCCTCAGCCTCCTGTGTAGCTGGGATTACAGGCACCCGTCCCCGTACCCAGCTAATTTTTTTTGTATTTTCAGTAGAGAGAGGGTTTCACCATATTAGCAAGGATGGTCTCAATCTCCTGACCTTGTGATCTGCCCGCCTCAGCCTCCCAAAGTGCTGGGATTACATGCCTGAGCCATCGTACCCAGCCATGAATGGATTTTAAATAAATGAATAACTGAATGTTCAAATGAATGACTGAATACATGGACTCACATGTTTCCAATTCTTTTGCTATGTTTTGTGTAGAGGCAATTAAGTAGTTGGTGAAGTTCTATGGCTAACAGAACAAGCCCTAAGGCATGTCCTGTAAGATTCAAAGTCCAAGGTACTGACTTCATATTTTTCATTATTATCAATTTTCATAATATTAGTACTGAAAAACTTGTTAATCAAATCAATTTCATGGGATTTAAATTATTTTACCTAATGTATTAATCTTGGCTTGCATGAGGCTCTGCTGTAATACACCACAGCAAAACTTGCAATAATATTTAGTTACTTCCACATTTTGTTACAAGCTTAAGTGAGCATCGAGTCACAAATATTTATTCATATTAAACCCACTTGTCTAGGAATGAGCTACTTTTCAGGCTCAATATGTCAAACTTTTTTGTAGAATAAGCACTTTAAACCTTTTTGGAGTTTGCAAAAATCCATGACTTCTTTACAAAAAAGCAAAAGAAAACACATGCACATCTGTGTCCTTGTAGAGAGATGACACTGTCTTCACTTTTGCCTTTAAATCCTTTTTACACAATAATAAAAACATAAATTTTAAATTGTCCTTGAGATTACTATTTAAATTGCTAATAATTGTTTAAAACACCTCTTGCCACGCTTTAGTACCTATCCCATGTGTTTTCACAAAATAGCATATTTATCATCATTAATATAAATCTCATTAAAAACACACATTAGGCACCCATCTGTACATTCTGTTCTGGTGCTATACCAAAGGGTTTTGGTGAAAAGTAAAGCAACAATTTAAGTCTGAGAAGTCCTTTAAAAGTTACTATTGAAATTTATTTTAATTCTTGTAAGATTTCATTCTCTTAAATAACTAGATTTTTCTCCCTCTCTGCCCCATGTATGTAGAAGATTTCACTTTCTACTAAATCTATTACCTAATCTGATTTTCAAAGAAGTATTTGAAAGGACAGAGCAGGATGGCAGAATAGAACTCTCCAGCAATCATTGTCCTGCAGAAGCATCCACTTAAACAACTATCCACGCACAAAAATATCTGTACAAGAGCTATATGGCTATAGCATAGTAATAAGAAAAGACACACTGAAGAGGGTGGAAGGAAAGTTTTATATTACCTGCGTCATCTGTTTCCCAATCCCAGGCAGCACAGCACACAGAGAGATACCATTCCCTTAGGAGAAAGAGAGGAAAGTGAGCATCGAACTTTGCCTTGGCCCCCAACACTGAGACTACCACAGAAAAATAAAGCACAGGCAGACCCTCATCGTCCCTAAATGCAGTCATACCCATGGACCGAGCCCCAGTGTCAGGTGGGAACCCATAGTCCCCGTGAAATGGATTCAGTCTCTGGACTGTACCACAGCTGACTGACTACAATGGCCTTGGATCTCAGAAAGACTTCGGCAGCAGGCAGGCCTCAGCAGCTGTGGACTTTGGCTGTGTCCCATGCTATACCAGTCTCAGCAGCCAGATAATTCCAACTCAGCACTGTGCCAACCACGGCAGTCCTGGGCTTAGGGTACTCCCTAGCACTGTAACAGTTGCAGTGATCACAGACTTAGCAAACATGCTAGAGGCCTACCCAGAATCTCTGCAATCACAGGCATTCTGTGAAGGACATTCCCAGACAAAACCAAACTGTAAAGACAGAAATAAGTACTTTTTCAATGTGCAGACACCTATGCATGGCCACAAGAATCAAGAACAATCAGAGAAACATGAAAAAACAAAACAAAATAAAGACCAATATCAAAGTGACAAAATAAAGTTCCTGTGACCAATCCCAAAAAGATGGAGATGTATGAACCACCTGACATAGATTAAAAATACTATTTTAATGAAGCCCAGCAAACGTCAATAAACTACAGATAAACAATTAAACAAAATTAGGAAAACAGTAAATGACCACACTGAACAATTTAACAGAGAGACTGAAATAATAAAAATAAATAAATAAACTGAAATTCTGGAGCTTAAAGATCCAATAAACAAAATGAAAAATGCAATAGAGAGCATCCAGAGCAGAATTAATTAAGCAGAAGGATCTGTGAACTTGTAGACAGGTTGTTGAAAATACATAGTTAAAGGAGAAAAAAGAAAAATGAATGAAAGGGAATAAAGAAAGCTTACAGGATTTATGTGCAGCATCAAAAGAGCAAATGTCTGAGTTATTTTGAGTTAAAAAGGGAATAGAGAAAGACAAAGGGGGTGGAAAATTTATTTAAAGAAATAATGGCAGAAAACCTTCAAAACCTGGAGAAAAATAAATGTTCAGGTAAAGAAAGGTCAAAAACCTGATTCAAATAAACAAGACTACTCCTACCCCAAGGCATATGGTACCCCATGGCATGTTATAATCAAACCATCAAAGCTTAAAGACCAAAAGAGGAGCCTGAAAGCAGGAAGATAAATGAAGAAAATAACATACAAGGGACATCCAATATGTCTAGCAGGAGACTATTTAGCAGAAACCTTACAGGCCAGTGGGATGATATATTCAAAGTGTTGAAGAGAAATAAATGCCAAGCAAGGATGCTGTATCCCACAAAGCTATCCTCCAGAAATGAAGGGGAGATGAAGATTTTCCCAGACAAACAAAACCTGAGGAAGTTCACTACCACCAGACCTGTCTTACAAGAAATGCCAAAAGAAGTTCTTCGAGCTGTAAGGAAAGGACACTATTAATATAAAAACATCTGAAAGTATAAAACTGACTGGCAAAAGTACATAGTCAAATTTAGAATACTCTAATATTATAATGGTGATCTGTAATTTAATTATATCTCTAGTATGAAGGTTAAAAGAGGAAACTATTAAAATGATAACTACAATAATTTCAGAGATATGTAATATTAAAATATGTAAATTGTGACATGAAAAATTCAAAATATAGGGGGAGAGTAAAAAAGGGAGAGGGTTTCTTTTAGATAATTGGGCTTTTTAAAAAAATCTTTTATTTGAAGTTTAGGGGTACATGTATAGGTTTGTTATATAGATAAACTCATGTCATGGGAGTTAGTTGTACAGATTATTTTATTACCCTGATACTAAGTCCAGTATTCAATGGTTACTTTTTCTGATCCTCTCCATCCTTCCACCCTCCACCCTCAAGTAGGCCCCAGTGCCTGCTGTTCCCTTCTTGTGTCCATGTGTTCTCATTATTTAGCTCACAATTATAAGTGAGAACATGTAGTATTTGGTTTTCTATTCCTGCATTAGTTTGCTGAGGATAATGGTCTCCAGCTCCAAGCATGTTCCTGTAAAAGACATGATCTCATTTTTTTATGGCTGCATAGTATTCTATGGTGTACATGTACCACATTTTATATATTCAGTCTACCATTGATGGGCATTTAGGTTGATTCCATGTCCTTGCTATTGTGAATAGTGCTGCAGTGAACATACACTTGCGTGCATCTTTATGATAGAATGATTTACATTCTTTTAGGTATATACCTAGTAGTGGGATTTCAAATTGTAGTTCTGTTTTTAGCACTGTGAGGAACTGCCATATTGCTTTTTACCATGGTTGAACTAATTTACACTCCCACCAACAGTGTATAAGCATTCCTTTTTCTCTGCAACCTTGCCAGCATCTGTTATTTTTTGACTTTTTAACAATAGCCATTCTGACTGATGTGAGATAGTATTTCATTATGGTTTTGATTTGCATTTCTCTAATGATCAGTGATACTGAGCTTTTCTTTTTTCATATGCTTGTTGGCTATATGCATGTCTTCTTTTGATAAGTGGTTGTTCATGTCCTTTGGCCACTTTTTAATGGGTTGTTTTATTCTTATAAATTTGTTTAAGTTTCTTGTCAATTCTGAATATTGAACTTTGTCAGATGAATAGACTGCAAAATGTTTTCCCATTCTGTAGATTTTCTGTTCATTCTGATGACAGTTTCTTTTGCTGTGCAGAGCTGTTTAGTTTAATTGGATCCCATTTGTCAATTTTTGTTTTTGATGCTATTGTTTTTGATGTTTTCATCATGAAATCTTTGCTCATGCCTACCTCCTGAATAGTATTGCCTAGATTTTCTTCTAGGGTTTTTATAGTTTTGGGTTTTACATTAGTCTTTAATCCATCTTGAGTTAATTTCTGTATATGGTGAAAGGAAATAGTCCAGTTTTAATCTTCTCCATATGGGTAGCCAGTTATCCCAGCACCATTTATTGAATAGGGACTCCTTTCCTCATTGCTTATTTTTGTCAGCTTTGTTGAAGATCAAATAATTGTAGGTGTGTATCCTTATTTCCGGGTTCTCTGTTCTGTTCTGTTCCATTGGTCTATGTATCTGTTTCTGTTGTCTATTTACCATGCTGTTTCAGTTACAGTAGTTCTGTAGTATAGTTTGAAGTCCAATAACATGATGCCTCTATCTCTTTTCCTTTTGCTTAGGATTGCCTTGGCTATTTGGGCTCTGTTCAGCTTCCATATAAATTTTAAATATTTTCCTAGTTCTGTGAAAAATGTCATTAGTAGTTTGATAGGACTAGCCTTGCTTTGACCATTTTAATGATACTGATTCTTCCTATCCATAAGCAGGGATTTTTTAAAAATTTGTTTGTGTCATCTCTGATTTCTTTGAGCAGTGTTTTGAAATTCTCATTTTAGAGGTCTTTCACCTCCCTGGTTAGCTGTATTCCTAGGCATTTTATTCTTTTTGTGGCAATTATGAATGGGATTGAATTCCTGATTTGGCTCTCAGCTTGGCTGTTGTTGGGGTACAGGAATGCTAGTTTTTTTTTAATGTTGATTTTGTATCCTGAAACTTTTGAAGTTGCTTATTAGCAGAAGGAGCTTTTGGATTGAAGCTATGGGTTTTTCTAGATATAAGATCATGCTGTCTGCAAACAGAAATAGTTCAACCCCCTCTCTTACTATTGGATGCCTTTATTTCTCCCTTTTTCGTGATTGCCCTGGCCACGACTTCCAATACTATGTTGGATAGGAGTGGTGGGAGTGGGCACCCTTGTCTTGTGCTAGTTTTCAAGGGGAATGATTGCAGCTTTTGCCCATTCAGTATGATGTTGACTGTAGGTTTGTAATAGATGGATTTCATTATTTTGAGGTATGTTTCATCAATACCTAGTTTATTGAGAGTTTTTAGCATGAAGGGATGTTGAATTTTATCAAAAGCCATTTCTTCACCTATTAAGATAATCATGTGGTTTTTGTCTTTAGTTCTGTCTATATGATGCATCACATTTATGATTTACATATGTTGAACCAAACTTGCATCTCAGGAATTAAGCCTACTTGATCATATTGGATTATCTTTTTGATGTGCTGCTGGATTCAGTTTGTCAGTATACTGTTGCATGTTTTTGCATCAATGTTCATCAGGGATATTGGTCTGAAGTTTTCTTTTTTTGTTGTGTCTCTGCCAGGTTTTGATATCAGGATGATGCTGGCCTCATAAAAAGAGTTAGGGAGGAGTCCTTCCTCAATTTTGTTTAGTTTCAGTAGGAATGGTACCAAGTCCTTCTTTGTACATCTGGTAGAATTTGGCTGTGAATTCATCCTGGGCATTTTTTGGTTGGTAGACTGATTCAATTTTGCGTGTCATTATTGGTCTATTTACAGATTCAATTTCTTCCTGGGTTAGTCTTGGGAAGGTGTATGTGTCCAGGAATTTATCCATTTCTTATAGATTTTCTAGTTTGTGTTCACAGAGGTGTTCATAGTAGCTTCTGATGGTTATTTGTATTTCTGTGGGGTCAGGGATAACATTCCCTTTACCAGTTATAATTGTGTTAATTTGAATCTTCTCTCTTTTCTCCTTTGTTGGTCTAGCTAGTGGTCTATTTTATTATTATTTTTTTCAAAAAGCCAGCTCCTGAATTTGTTGATCTTTTGAATGGTTTTCATAGGTCTCAGTCTCTTTCAGTTCAGCTCTGATTTTTGTTATTTCTTGTCTCCTGCTAGCTTTGGGGTTGGATGGCTCTTGCATCACTAGTTCTTTTTGTTGTAATATTAGGTTGTTATTTTGAGGTCTTTCTGTTTTTTGTCTTTCTTTTTTTTTTTTTTTTTAGCAGAGTCTCACTCTGTAGCCCAGGCTGGAGTGCATGGCACGATTTTGGCTCACTGCAACCTCCACCTCCCAGGTCCTGTTCAAGCAATTCTCCTGCCTCAGCCTCCTGAGTAGCTGGGATTACAGGAATGCACCATTATGTCCAGCTATTTTTTGTATTTTTAGTAGAGACGGGGTTTCACCATGTTGGCCAGGCTGGTCTTGAACTCCTGATCTCATGATCCGCCCAATGTGGACAAATTAGTACTGTAAATGCCCACTTTAACATTGTGTTAGCTGTGTTCCAGAGATTCTGATATTTTAGATCTTTGCTCTTACTAGTTTCAAAGAAATTGATTTCTGCCTTAATTTCATTATTTACCCAAAAGCCATTCAGGAGCAGGTTGTTTAATTTGCATATAATTGTATGGTTTTGAGTTATTTTCTTAGTCTTGACTTCTAATTTTATTGCACTGTGGTCTGAGAGAATGGTTGGTATGATTTCATTTATTTTGTGTCTGCTGAAGATGTTTTTAATGTCCAGTTGTGTGGTTGATTTTAGATTATGTGCCATGTGGCGATGAGAAGAATATATATTCTGTTGTTTTTTTAGTGGAGTGTTCTGTAGATGTCTGTCATATTCACTTGGTCCAGTGCTGAGTTCAGGTCCTAAATATCTTGTTAATGTTCTGCACTGATGATGTATTTAATAGTGCCAGTGGGGTATTGAAGTTTCCTAGGAGTCTAAGTCTCTTTGAATGTTGCTAAAAACTTGTTTATGAATCTGAGTGCTCCTGTGTTGGGTGCATATATATTTAGGATAGTTCGATCTTCTTGTTGAATTGAACTGTCTATCATTATGTAATGTACTTCTTTGTCTTTTTTGACCTTTGTTGGTTTAAGGTCTGTTTCATCAAAAACTAGGATTACAACTCTTGGTTTTTTCTGTTTTCCATTTTCTTGATACATTTTTCTTTACCCCTTTATTTTGAGGCTATGTATGTCACTGCATGTAAGATGGGCCTCTTGAAAAGAGCCTACCAATGGGTTGTGCTTCTTTATCCAACTTGCCACTCTGTGCCTTTTAATTGAGGGCATTTAGCTCATTTAGATTCAAGGTTAGTATTGATATGTGTGGAATTGATCCTGTTGTCATGTTGTTAGCTGGTTATTACGCAGACTTGCTTGTGTGATTACTTTATAGTGTCATTGGTCTGTGTACTTCAGTGTGTTTTCGTAGTGGCTGCTAATGGTATTTCCTTTATATATGTAGTGCTTCTTTCAGGAGCTCTTATAAGGCAGGTCTATTGGTAACAAATTCCCTCAGCATTTGTTTTTTCTGAAAAGGGTCTTATTTCTCCTTCACTTATGAAGCTTAGTTTGGCTGGATATGAAATTCTTGGCTGGAATTTCTTTTCTTTAAGAAGGTTGAATATAGGCCCCCAATCTCTTCTGGCTTGTAGGGTTTCTGCTGGGAGGCCCACTTTTAGTCTGTTGAGCTTCCCTTTGTGGGTGACCTGTCCTTTTTCTCTAGCTGCCTTTAACATTTTTTCCTTCATTTCAACCTTGGAGAATCTGAAGATTATGTGTCTTGAGGTGATCTTCTTGTGAATTATCTTGTAGATGTTCTCCGCATTTCCTGAATTTGAATGTTGGCCTCTTAGCTAGGTTGAAGTTCTCATGGATATCCTGAAATACATTTTCCACATTGCTTCCATTCTCCCCATCTCTTTCAGGGATACCAGTGTGTCATAGATTTGGTCTCTTAAATAATCTCATATTTTTTGGAGATTTTATTCATTCTTTTATTTCTTTTATTCTTTATTCTTGTGTAATGTCTTATTTCATACAAGTAGTCTTCAAGCTCTGAGATTCTTTCCTCAACTTGGTCGGTTTTTCTATTAATACTTGCAACTGCATTATAAAATTCTTGTAGTGTGTTTTGCAGCTCTATCAGGTTGGTTACATTTTTTTCTATACTGGCTATTTTGTCTGTCTGCTCCTGTATTACTTTATTGTGTTTCTTAGTTTCCTTGGATTGAGTTTCGATGTTCTCCTGAACTTCAATAATCTTCCTTCCTATCCATATTCTGAATTCTATTTCTGTGATTTTAGACATCTCAGCCTGGTTAAGAACACTTGCTGGAGAACTATATGGTCATTTGGAGGAAAGAAGGCACTCTGGCTTTTTCAGTTGGCAGAGTTCTTATCCTGGTTCTTTCTCATCTCTGTGGGCTGACGTTCCTTCAAACTTTGAAGTTGCTGTCCCTTGGATAGGTTATTTTTCTTTTATTCTATTTGGTGACCTTGGAGGTTTGATTGTGGTATAAGTTAGTTTCAATTGACTGGCTTCATTTCTGGAAGATTTTAGGGGACCAAAGCTCAGCTTAGGACTCCTGGAATGCATGTTGTAACTCTAGGGGACTGGTATTGGGCCCCAGCTTTGTTCTCTGGTTCCTTGAGGTTACGAACCTGTTACACTGGAAGGGCTGAGGTGCTCCCAGCCTGTCAGTCACAATATTCCAATGAGTGGTGCCAGCCAATGTGTTACACAGTGTGGTGGCCGTGGGATCCATCCTCATTTGTATGTGTCAGCATCAGTGGCAGTGGCAGCGTGTCAGCTGTGGCAGAGTGCTAGCAAGTGGTGGGCTGCTGGCCTCCATGCAGGCATTCACAGCAGTGGTGATGGCAGTACAGCATGGGGTGACAGGGGGACCCAATGGTGTCTGTGTGTTCATGCTGATGGTGATGTGAACACAGTGATGGGGTACTGGTGGATGCAGGACTGTGTGTGCCCTCTGTGTGAATTTATGCAGATGGCAGTCGCTACTCAGGATAGGGGTGGGTCCACTGTTCTCCGTGACTAATTTTGGGCAGGCAGTAGTGTCACCGTGGGCTTGGGTGCTGGCAGGTGTGGGGTGCTGGTGTGTGTGGGGCTGGTGGGCTCTGGGCACCAATACTCTAATAGCAATGGCGATGCGTGGCCGATGGGAGTGTGCCAAGGTCTGCCTGTGCACACACTCACCATCAAAGAAATTTGGGGCATGGCTGTGGGTGAGTGCATGCAGGCAATGCAGCATGAGGGAGGCTGCAGTTGGGGAAGGGCATGGACAGGCTTGTGTGTGTCTGCAGGGGTCACTCTGCTGCAGCTCTTTGTTGTCAGGTATGATCTACCAGCACAAGAGCTATAATGTGGGCCCCTAGGAGGTATTCCCTGGACAACTAAGACTGTACTGCAAGAAAGAGTGGCCAGGCTGGGGCCCTGGAAGAGGCCAGTAAACTGAGGGTTGCTTGGATTGGAGTGGCCCCATCTCCAAGGCAAGACCATCCTGCAGAGTTCAGGTCTGACAGTTCCCCCTAGGGTCAAAGTCTCTTAGGGGAGCAAGTTAAGCCTAGTGTGGTAGCCATTCCTGGCTGTGCTCCACTATGGATGCTCCTGCACCAAACTCACTGGGCTCCACTCTGGTTGGAGTTCCGCTCCTACAATTTCTCTAAGCAGGTCTCCCTGCCAACTCAAGTGTCCGTGGTGGTCATAGGGTCTCCTCCTGCCTGTATTCCAGAGGCCTGTGGTGAGAGTGGGTTGCTTCTTGCCTGTTCAACTCACCCCTTCCCCAGGAGTTACTGGTGGCCAGGAATGAGCCTAGAGGGACAGTAGCTTCATGTATGGTTTCCAGCTTTGTCCCCCTTCAGCCCAGCATCTGTGTCTTCCCTCTGTCCAGTCTCAGTGTCTTCCCTCTGAAACGTGCTAAGAGTGTGCCAGTCCTCCTGCTATCCTAGTCCTTCAGTGGCAGAGGATCCCTCTGGCCGCGTCTAGTTGGCAATCTTACCCCCGAGGGGTTTTTTGCAATTAAAATTAAGTTGTTTTCAGCTTAAAACAATCTGTTAAAAGACATTTTTGTAAGACTCATGATAATCACAAAGCAAAATCCTGTAACAGATACGCAAAAAATAGAAAGCAAGGTATCAAAACATACTACTACAGAAAATCACTGAACTACAAAGAGAGGAAAAAAGGTGGAAAGTATCTGCAAAACAACTAGAAAACAATGAACAAAATGGCAATACTAAGTCCTTACCTACAAATAACTACCTTGAATATAAATGGATTAAATTATCTAATTAAAAGACAAAGCATGGCTGAATAAATTTTACAAAACCAGACTCAAGTATCTGCTGCCTACATAAGGAAAGACACACACAGACTAAAAGTAAAGGGATAGAAAAAGATATTCCATGTAAATGGAAACCAAAAGAGAGGAGGAATAGTTATACTTAAATTGGATATAAAATAGACCTTAAGTCAAAAACTATAATGAGAGACAAAGAAGGTCATCACATAATGATAAAAGGGTCAATTTAACAAGAAGATATAACAATTATAAATATATAAGTATCCAACGTTAGAGTACTGAAATAGAGGATGCAAATATTAATAGATCTGAAGGAAGAGGTAGACTCCCATACAGTAATACCAGGGCATTTCAACACCTCACTTTCATCAGTGACAGATCACCCAGACAGAAAATCAACAAGAAGACATTGGACTTAAATTACAGTCTAGACCAAATGAACTTAACAGACATGTACAGAACACTCTATCTAACAGCAGCACAATACACATTCTTTTCCACTACACATGGAACATTCTCCAAGACAGATCATATATTAGGCCACAAAACAGACAATAATAAACCTAAAAAGATTGAAATCATATTACTATCAAGTATATTTTTTGACCACAATGGAACAGAACTAGAAATCCACAAAAGAAGGAGTTTAAATAATTCACACATACATGGAAATTAAACAACATGCTACTGAACAACAAATGCGGCAATTAAAAATTTTTTAAAATTTCTTGAAACAAATGAAAATGGAAACATAACATACCAAAACCAATAGGATACAGCAAAAGCAGTTCTAAGAGGAAAGTTTACAACAATAAATGCCGACATCAAAAAAGTAGAACGATCTTAAATAAACAACCTAATGATAACCCTCAAGGAACAAGAAAAGCAAAAACAAACCAAAACCCAAATTACTAGAAGGAAAGAAATAATAAAGAACAGAGTAGAAGTAAACTGAAGAGACTAGAAAAACAATAGAAAATATCAACGAAACAAACAGTTGGTGTTTTGAAAAAATCCACAAAATTGACAACACTTTGGCTAGACGAAGAAAAAAGACTCAAATAAATCAAATAGATAAAAAGGAGACATTATAATTGATACCACAGAAATACAAAGGATAAGAGACTATTATGAACAATTATATGCCAAAAATTGGATAATCTAAAAGAAATAGATAAATTTCTGACATGTACGATCTACAAAGATTGAATTATGAAGAAACAGACAATCTGAACAGACCAATAAATAGTAAGGACATTGAATCAGTAATAAAAAGTCTCCCAACAAAAAAAGCCCAAGACTTGATGGCTTCACTGCTGATTTCTATCAAACATTTAAAGAAGTAGTACCAATTCTTTGAAAACTCTTCAAAAAATTGAAGAGGTAGGAATACTACCAAACTCATTCTGCAAGGTCATCACTACCCTGATACCAAAACCAGACTAAGACACAACAACAACTACAACAACTACAACAATAGTCTAATATCCCTAATGAACATAGATGTAAAAATCCTCAACAAAATACCAGCGAACAGAATTCAATAGTGCATTGAAAAGATCATTCACCATGATGAAGTGAGTTTCCTTTCAAGGATGCAAGGGTGGTTCAACATACACAAATCTATAAACATGATACATCACATTAAAAGAATGAAGAACAAAAACCATATGATCATTTCAATAGGTATAAAAAATGATTTCACAAAATATAACATTCCCCCATTATAGAAACTCTCAACAAAGTAAGTATAGAAAGAATGTGTCTCAACACAAATAAAGGCCATATATGACAAACTCATGGCCAATATTATACAGAACAAAGAAAAGTTGAAAGTTTTCCTCTAAAATCTGAAATAAGACAAGGATGACCACTCTTGCCACTTGTATTCATGATAATACTGGAAGTTTTAGCTAAAGCAATTAAGAAAAGGAAAGAAATAAAAGGCATCCAAATTGGAAGGGAGGAAGTTAAATTGTCCATATTTGGAGATGACTTGATCTATACATAGAAAACTCAACAGATTCCATCAAAAAGCTGTGAGAACTAAAAAACAAATTCAGTGAAGTTACAGGATACAAAGTTAACATACACAAATCAACATTTCTATACACTAACAGTGAACTCTCTAAAAAAGAAGTCAAGGTCAGGCATGGTGGCTCATGCCTGTAATCCCAGTGCTTTGAAAGGCCGAGGTGGGAGGATCACTTGAGCTCAGGAGTTCGAGACCAAACTGGGCAAGATAGTGAGGCCCTGTATCTACAAAAAATTTTTTTAAAAAATTAGCCAAGCATGGTGGTGTGCACCTGTAGTCTCAGTTACTTGGTAGGCTGATGTAGGAGGATCCCTTGAGCTGCAAAGTGCAAGGCAGCAGTGAACTATGATTGTGCTACTGCCCTCCAGCCTGGGTTACAAAGTAAGACACCGTCAAAAAAAAAAGTCAAGAAAACATTTATAATAGTTACAAAAATTAAAATTCTTAGGAATAAATTATCAGAGGAGAAAGAACTCTATACTGAAAATTATAAAATATTGATGAAAGAAATTAAAGACACAAATAAACAAAGAGATATCCCATGCTTAGATTGCATGAATTAATATTGTTAAAATGTCTATACTATCCAAAGTGATGTACAGATTTAATGCCATTCCTATTAAAATACCAAGACATTCTTCACAGAAATATAAAAAACGATTCTAAAATTTATATGGAACAACAACAAGAAAAGACCCTGAATAGCAAAAGCAATCTTGAGCAAAAAGAACAAAGCTGGAGACATTACACTACCTGATATACTGCAAACCTATAGTAATCAAAACAACATGGCACTTGCATAAAAACAGACACATAGGCAAGTAGAACAGAATAGTGAGCCCAGAAATAAACGAATACATTCACAGCCAGCAGATTTTTGACAAAGTGCCAAGAACACATCATGGTGAAGAGACAGTCATGTCAGTAAATTGTGTTGGAAAAACTGGATATCTACATGGAGAAGAATGAAATTAAACCTTTATTTCTTGCCATATACAAAAATCAATTCAAAATGGGTTAAAGATTTCAATTTAAGTCCTGAATCTATGACACTACTCAAATAAAACATAGGATAAAAGCTACATGACATTTGTGATGTGGGCAATTATTTTCTGGTTATGACCTAAAAATCACAGGCAACAAAAGCAAAATTAGACAAATAGGATTACATTAAAAAATTAGAAAAATTAAAAACACGTAAAAATTAACATAAAAAATTAAAAATCCTTTGTTGTGTTTCTGCAGTATGTTGAAGAGATCCGCTAAGGAGTTAATAATATCCAGAATCTAAAAGGAACTCAAACAACTCAATAGCAAGAAAAAAATCCTGATTCAAAAAGGAGGAAAAAAAAGAATAGACATTTCTCAAAAGAAGACATACAAATGGCCAACAGCTATATGAAAAACTTCTCCACAACATCCATCACCAGGGAAATGCAAATCAAAACAACAGTGAGATATTCCCTCACTCCTGAAAAATGGCTATTACAAAAGAGATAGAAGATAACTAGTGTTGACAAGGATGTGGAAAAAAGGGAACACTTGTGCACTATTGGTGAGAATGTACCGCCATTATGGAAAACAGTATAGAGGTTCCTCAAAAAATTAAAAATAGAACTACTGTGTGTTCCAGCAATCCCACTACTGGGTATGTATCCAAAGGATATGAAATCAGTATGTTGAAGAGATAGCTGAACTCCCATGTTTACTGCAGCACAAAATATGGAATCAACTTAAGTGTCCGATAACAGACAAACGGTTAAATAAAATAAGTTGTATATATACATAATGGAGTACTATTCAGCCATTTAAAGAGAAGGCAATTCTATCATTTGTGGCAACATGGATGAACCTGGAGCACACAGTGTTAAGTGAATTAAGGCAGGTACAGAAGGATAAATACTACATGATTTCATTCATAAGCAGAACCTGAAATAATTGATCTCATAGAAGTAGAGAGTAGAATGGTGTCTACCAGAGGCTGGGGTGGTTAGGAGGAAGTGAGGTAGGGAAATGTTGGTCAACAGCTATACACTTACAGCTAGATGGGAGGAATAAGTCCGGAGATCTTTTGTATAGTCTGGTGACTATAGTTAATGACAATATATTGTATTCTTGAAAAGTGCTATGAAAGTGGATTTTAAGCATTCTCACCACAAAAATAATGATAGGAAGTACTTGGTTTGTTAATTAGCTAGATTTAGCAATTCCACAATGTGTATATACTCCAACATCTCATGTTGTACATGATAAGTATATATATTTTTTATGTCAATTAAAAAATAAATTTGAAAAAAGTATGTGAAGCCCACATTTCTCTGTTTTCAGCTAGAGTTGTTATTGTCATGTGTTTGTTTTTTTTGGCTTTATTTAAGGCTATCACATTTAACTGCATTGAATGCCATTCACAATAAATGCTAAAACACAGCTCTAACTATGAGCAAATATCCTACTACAATATGTGAACCACTCAATATTTCCTTATCATACTAAAAAGTGGGAATTAAATTATAATATAATGAGAAACTAGCAGTTTGAAGTCATTCCATATGTGGTGAATCTTCACCAGTGCATAAAATTTTTCAGTGATTGTGAAAAACACCAGAGCAGTTTAAGCCTTGAAGCTTTCACCCGATAACCAAAAAAGGGCCCAAAACAAACAAGCATAGCTAAGCATTTCATCCTGGAAGCAGATTATTGAATTAATAAGACAAGTCAATTAATGTAATGCTCTGTTGCTTCAGGATAAAACATGAAAATGGAAAAATGTGAGCTGTTTACCATATTGGGATCAAGCAACTAGGAAGACTCTGAACAAAACGTCTTCCCTTCTTTAATTATTAAAGAAGAACTCAACATGGCGTCTGCCATGGATTGAATTGTATTTCCCCCAAATTCGTATGTTGAAGACCTAGCCCCCAGGGTGACTATGTGTGTTCTTTCTCTGCTGTATGAGGACAGAGTGAGAAAGCAGCCATCGACCAGCCAGAAAGAAAGCCCTTGAGAGATAACAAATTGGCCAGCACCTTGATCTTGGACTTCCCAGCCTCTGGAACTGTGACGAAATAAATGTCTGTTGTTAAAGCTACTTAGGCTTTGGTGTTCTTATTGGCAACTTGAGCCAACTTATATGGCTTCCAATAGCTTTCCGGAGAGGAGTACCCTGGAGAGGATGTTTATGGTGGGCACTGAATGGGCATTCAGCAAGCCATCTCTTTTCCTTCCTAGGTGTACAATTAGACTTTTTTTTTTTTTTCCCAGCTTTCCCTACAGTTAGGTGGGGCCATAAGCCAGAGTTCTGCTTAGTGGATTGTGGGCAGTTGTATTTTATACCACTTCCAAGCCTGTCCTTTAACATCTCTGGCGTGGTCCTCTGAGCTTGTTCTCTCTTCTTTGCTTGCTGTTAGGAAGCAGAGGCTCTATGGAAGGTTTCATAGGCCCTGAAATGTAGGCACCTCTCAGGTATTTTTAGCTTGGAATTCAAGGACCCCTTAGTGTATGGATAAAATTCAAGGAGTTCAACCATTTTCTAAGCTTGGTTAGAAAAGTCTACATCTGTATTTTCAGGAAACTGTAACTTGAATTTAGCACTTCCTTCTACTATGAATGCAGGCAAATCACCACCATGCTATTACAAGTACCTATGACTTTGTTACCTAGAGAAATTACAGATTTTTCATATCACATTATAGTTGTTGCAGATATTTCAAAGTATTTTTACCTTCAAGACTCCTTAAAAAGTATGAGTTATTAAACTTGCTGTTAGATTTTGTTATTTAATACTTTAATAATGAAGCATGTATATTACTACATATTAAATTTGTTTTTAAACAGTTTGATCACTGAGTTTTAATGTAATTTTCTTTAAATCCCATGAATTTTATTTTATGCATTTTAAAACTACTACTGTGGAAAAGTGTTGACAGACTACACCAGACTGCCCAGTATCCAAGGCAGAAAGAGGTTAAGAATTTTGGAAACAGATGGAAGGAGCCTGTGTTAGTGTTGCATGGTGGGGGGAAATAAACATTTGTTGGGTTAACCTACTGAGACATCAAAGTTGTTTGTTATATTTGTTAGTCTTCCCTCTAAAACATGGGTTGGCAAACCTTTTCTGTAATATAACAGATAGTAAATATTCGGGGCTTTGTGGGACTCACAGTCCCTGTTGTAATTATTCCACTCTGCCACTGTAGAGTGAAGGCAACCATAGATAATACATAAATGAGTGCACTTGGCAGTGTTCCAGTAAAACTTTATGTATAGACACTGAAATTACAATGTTATAGAATTTTGACATGTCACTAACTGTATTCTTTAAAAAATGTTTCCCAATCATTTAAACATATAAAAAATATTCTTGCCTCAGAGGCCGTACAAAAGCAGGCAGTTGCCAACCTCTGATCTGAGACACGGGTCAGGTAATCCTTTGGGGAAGGGTGAGGGAGCATCCTTGTGTTGACTGTTGAACTTCCTGGATGATTCAATTCCAAAACATATCCTTACTGGCTATGTCACTTAACGGCAATCTGAAGCAATTCTGTGTCGTCTACTCTTCCTAAATCCAAATCCTAACACTATGTACGCTTAGTTTAGAGTAGTGGGTCTCTGGTCTGGCTGTGCTTTAGAATAACATATGATACTTTAAAAAGAAATATTGAAGTCTGGGCCACTGTCTGTACCCATTAAGTCAGAATCTCTGGGGTTTGGGACTCTGGCATTTTTACAAAGCTCCCCAGCTAATCTCATGCAAAAGAATATTAGTATAGACGTGCTGAGGCTAAAGATGAACACTTGTCCTGTGTCTCACAGTGAGGGCAATGAACAAAAATGGAGATTTCTTCTTTCACTATCTTGAACTTTAATTTATTTCATTTCTATTCAGTTGAAAACAGCGCTTTGGTTAAACAAATATAAAACATCTCCTCTCTTCTAACACGTACCATGTCATCAGGCTAGAGCTGTTACCAAGTATGAATGACTAGGGTGTAACCTCTTGCCCAGAGTTTAAAAACTGGTGTTTAGGGAATGGTTTTGGCTGTCTTCTTTTCTTTTTTCTTTTTCCTTTTTTTCCTTCTCAGCCGCATTCCCTCCCTTTCTTCTTCCTTCCCACCCATATTCCTTTCCAACACCAACATACTGAGAATCTACTATGTGCCTCCTTGGTACTTCTTTGGATATCCTGAGATTTGATTCAGTTTATCTGTACAATGTCTTAAAAATTTTCCATTATTTTTCAGCATTTAAAAATAGGAAGATTTCATAGAAAAATTAGTGGAGATGGTGATCCTGTACATTTCCACGTGGTGACAATCAGGTACGTCTCAGTAACAGGATTCTTTGACACTGGGTTCTTTCTGCTTAGCTACAGTTCCACCCCTTCCAAATGCCTCATATGTACCTACATTTCTCATGGAATTGAAATTCTTCAACCTTTAGAAATTTGAGCTGTGGCCCCTTAGGTAGCCCAGTTCTTTAAAAAAATATTCTATAGTCTGCACCTTTACTCTCACCCTACAATTAAGTGCCAAATTCTCAGATGAAAGTAAGCTATTGTGCTATCATCCATATCAGAGGTCTGCAAACCATGGCTCCTACACCAAATCTGCCTTGCTGCTTGTTTTTGTAAACAGTTTTGTAATTAAGTTGTATCAGAATACAGCCCTGTCCATTTGTTTGTGTATTGTATATGGCTCTTTCACATATTGATGGCAGAGTTCAGTAGTTTCCTGCAAAGTCTAAAATAATTACTATCTATTCCTTTGCTGAAAATACGTTCCAACCTATGATCTAGACTTTGGTGTAAGACATTTGTGCATCAAGATATCTATTACAATGTGGTTGATTTCAATTTTAGCTTTTCATTAAGATGTTTCATATTGTTGTGGTATCCACTTAATTTCTTATAGCGTATTAAGCAAACCAGAGGCCCCTTTCTATTAGAAGAGAGCAGCTTTAGTAAGAGGAAACAAATGTGGAAAGAGGTTATTGGCATCTGTTATTCTTTTGCTAAAATACTTTTGCCTTGATGTTAATTTGAATCACACTTATTTGTTTTTTTAGTCAATTGTTTCTTTAAACAGTCATTAGGAGAAACATTTTATTTCATCTTATTATGTAAATGTTACCTTGCTTGGAGAACAAAATCACTGCTTGACTCTTCAGCAAATTCCCACTTACTCCCAACCCCACTGAGCCCTACAGTGTAATGGAGGAAAGAAGCTAATGGTTTCAGAGCATTTGACCATTTTCAACGTTACAATTGCAGCTCATCTACTTGAAATATGCTTAGGATATTATGCTCATTTTATGTCTGCAGCCAGCAGGAAAAATATCCAGTTTATTGGCTTAGAGCAAAACGTACAACAGTGGTAAGACACATATCAAAGTTCCTAATCTTTTTCAGGAAAAGATTGTCTGAAAAAAATCATTTAAAAACTCTTTTCTTTCACCTTCTCCCTACATTTGCTCAACCAACTGACTAGAGTTTGTTAAAATAAAATTTTCTCTCTGTAAAATGCTGACTTGCAACACTTTCTTAATCTTTCTCCATCCTGGAGAACGGACTTTTTGTTGAGCTTTATGTACTGGGTTCCAAACAGGAGAAAATATAACATAATATATAATTCACCATGGTAGCCTGTAGCATGAAAATGTTCTGCAGGAAGGGGTATCAATGTTCTTGTCATTCCACATTTGTTTTGTCAAGCACCTAGCAAGTGCCTAAGATTGTTCTCCATAATAAGTATAAAGGAACAATAAAAAATAATAAGCATGAGGAAAATGTGGCTTAGCTTTATTAAGTTACAATGTTAAGAGCCCTGAAATTGGACCTGATATCTCACCACAGCTTTACTATCAAGTAGCCCTGGTGACACAGGCAGAGTGGCTTCAATTATCTGGGCTCTGTGTACTCTTCTGCACAATGTGGACACCACCATCTATCTCCTGAGAGCTGACCGCCAGTGTTATTTTTACTTTGGAGATGACCAAATAAAATCATAGAGCATTTGTACTCTATAAAGGACTCTACAAAGGAAGGGAGTTTTTAATGTGCTGCTCAGGAAGACCTTGAAATTTCTACCGGAATTTTTTTTGTAGTTTTCTTTTAAAAGTCCTTGGCAATACCTCAGTAAGTTTCAGTTGACTGAAGATGGGGCAATTCGAGCATCAGTAAGGATAATACGTGCAAAGAAGAGAAACACATCAAATAAGTTTACTTCCATAAAGTCATTATCATACTAAAAAATTCATTAGCAGCTTTTTTTTAAATTTAAATTTTTATTTATTTATTTATTTTTTTGAGATAGAGTCAGTCTTGCTTTGTCCCCCAGGCTGGAGTGCAGTGGCGCCATCTGGGCTCACTGCAAGCTCTGCCTCCCGGGTTCACGTCATTCTCCTGCCTCAGCCTCCCAAGTAGCAGGGCCTGCCACCACGCCTGGCTAATTTTTTGTATTTTTAGTAGAGACGGGGTTTCACCGTGTTAGCCAGGATGGTCTCAATCTCCTGACCTTGTGATCCACCTGCCTCGGCCTCCCAAAGTGCTGGAATCACAGGTGTGAGCCACCAGGCCCGGCCTCATTAGCTTCTTTGAAGGTTGCTGGTGAAAGAATTCAATATTTTGAAAGCTGATAAACCAACAGAAGCAAGCATTTATCATGTCTTCTTATAAAATCTATACCTCTGGATAATGATGTGAGAAAATTTCTCTTTAGAGAAGTATTCAGCTGCTAACAAACAAAGGAAGAATGATGAAATTTAAAATACCATCCTTTGTAACTGGTAAAATACTAGTGTATCTGAGAAGTTGTCATCAATGACTGATAATGTCATGAAAATAGACAACCAGACATTACGTGCCTCTAGAAGGAAATATACATCTCCACCTATGAAGTCTTGCCGGAAAAAACAAAGAACATAAAATACAATGTAAATCTGATGAAGCCTTTAGATCTAACTACTAATTTATAGAAAATTCAAGAGACAGAAGAACATTTTAAACAACACCATGGAGATGTTATCAACAAAATGCAGACCTTGGGAAAAATTCACAGAACAGAGACAATTCACTTCTTAAAAATTTTTTCAAAGAAGAAAAAAAGAAAGGCAGAAAGGAAACATATAAGTTAAAATGGACATTAAGTGACATCTCAATCAATTGTAATATATGGAGTTTACTTGGACTCAAGCAATTTACTGAAAAATTGTAAGACGAATATGGGAAAAATCACTGACTTGGTAGTTGATAGTATTAATAAAGTATTGTTAATTGTTTTGATAATTGTATTATGGTTAAGTTTGAGGAAAATGCCTTATTTTTTACTGATACAGTGTGATATATTTACAGAAGATATTGAGAGGTGACAACGTGTTAGGAGCCCTTGCTTGCTCTCAGCGCCTCCTTGGACTTGGCGTCCACTCTGGCTGCACTCAAAGAGCTCGTCGGCCCACCGGTGTGCTGTGAGGGCCCCTCTCTGGGGCTGGCCAAGGCCGGAGCCAGCTCCCTCTGTTCACGGGGAGGTGTGGAGGGATAGGCGCAGGTGGGAGCCAGGGCTGCCGGGCCCACACGTGGTCCGGGTGGGCGCAGGCTCTGCGGCCGGTACTCGGTGTGGCTGGCTGGCGCCTGCTGGGCTTGATCAGGGCATGAGCTCCCTCTGGGCTGCCGGAGTGCCCTGGCTAGGTGCTGCAAAGTCCTGCAGTGAATGCTAATGAGAGGTGAAGCTAGCTGGGCTTCTGGGTTGGGTAGGGACTTGAAGAACTTTTGTGTCTATCTAAAGTATTATGAACACACGAGTCAGCGCTCTGTCAAAACGGACCAATCAGCTCTCTGTAAAATGGACCAACCAGCAGGACGTGGGTGGGGCCAGATAAGAAAATAAAAGCAGGCCACCCACACCAGCTGCGGTAACCGCTTTCACACTGTGGGAGGTTTGTGTTTTCACTGTTGGCAATAAGGCTTGCTGCTGCTCACTCTTTGGGTCCATGCTACCTTTATGAGCTGTAACACTCACCATGAAGGTTTGCAGCTTCACTCCTGAGGCCAGTGAGACCATGAACCCACCAGGAGGAATGAACAACCCCAGACACGCTGCCTTTGAGAGCTGTAACACTCACCAGGAAGGTCTGCAACTTCACTCCTGAAATCAGCAAGACCACGAACCCACCGGAAGGAAGAAACTCCAGACACCTCTGAACATCAGAAGGAAGAAACTCAGGACGCACTATCTTTAAGGTGTGGACCGCGAGGGTCCGCAGCTTCATTCTTGAAGTCAGCGAGACTAAGAATGTACCAATTCTGGGCACAATATGATTTGCTTTAAAATAATCTGGGGTGGGGAAGTGGGTGGGTATACGGATGAAACAATATGGGCCACGTACTAGCACTTGTTGAAACTGAGTGATGAGTACAGAAGAGTTATTATACAATTCTATCTACTTTTATGTTTGAAGATTTGGATCTTCTCTGTTCTGTAAAGTTTTCCCAAAGACTGCTTTTTGTTGATAGCATCTGGGTGGTGTTGTCTAAAATGTTCCTCTGTCTCTTGAATTTTCTATAAGTTAGTAGTTAGATCTAAAGGCTTGATCAGATTTACATTGTATTATATCTGTTCTTTGATTTTTTTTTAGGCAAGACTTTATAGGTGGAGATGTGTATTTCCATCAAGAAGCACACGTTTGGTTGTCTCTTTTCATGACATTGTCATTCTGTCTACTTCTATGTTTGAAATTTTCCGTAATTACAAGTTAAAAAAACATGAAGGAAAAGAGTTCCAGCATGAAACAAGGGTAATGAACCTAGGGATCCTCCTGCATGTTCAGGGGCTTTGGCCCGGGAGCTGGCAGTTCTAAGAGCAGATAGGGCAGAGTGAAGGCCTAAATGAGTCACTTTTCTACAGATGCTTAAATTATGTTAGGATCAGTCAACTTTGAAACCCACAGAACTTCAAAGCTGCCTCAGTAATATCCAATCTCTCTTTCTCTCACTCACACACACACACATTTCAAATGTCATTAAAATCTGTTAAAAAGCTCAGAAGTTATAAAAACCGACATAATGGCCACCAATTTTATACTCACTGAAAGACTATCCCCAAAATAGACTTTTAAC
This sequence comes from Theropithecus gelada, assembly GCF_003255815.1. Classification (NCBI taxonomy): domain Eukaryota; kingdom Metazoa; phylum Chordata; class Mammalia; order Primates; family Cercopithecidae; genus Theropithecus; species Theropithecus gelada. The sequence goes on from NC_037669.1 coordinate 71,562,096, forward strand.
CTATCTTGAGTTTCTTTAATAGTGTGCTCGATCTGATCTGAATCTATTCTTATTTTTAGATACAAGCTTAAACCAGTGTGAAAAGCTGAGTGGTCATCTTGAAGGCTAGACTTCATTTTATTCAAAGAGATAATTAATTGTACGTTCAGATTAAAATATTCAACAAAAAGGAGTTTTTATTTCCAGTTGTAGAATTCACAGTGCTTCTGTTAAGAGGTCAAATGGAATTTTCATAGAAAAATACAAGACATGTCTCTAATCCTACTATGGGATTTTAAAATCTTCACTTGATGTTTAGAATAAAGAATGACACTTTTGAATAAAATACATTCGTTTCCTCTCTTTTTGGGACTATGGTCAATGTTTAAACTGAATGATTGTTTCATTAAAATCCCATCCCACAAGTAAAAGTGATTTGCAGGAGGTTACAGAAGGCATTCTTACAGCGATATCAGCCCGAGAGATAGCCTGCTCTCCTGATATCAGCCAGGAGAGCAGGCTAGGATATCACCTTTGTGAAAGTCTGCGCTGCATTACCCATGTCTTCTAGGATACTCTGAGGGGATATTTTATTTTGAAAAAAAAATGAAGTATTTTAAGAATTTTAGATTCTCCTTGAAACCATTAGAGACATCCCTGTGTATGCAAAAACTTGGTTTCGGAATCACTGACTTAGATCCTTGTTTTAAGTCTTCAGTACTTGAAAGGGGCCAATTACTGAAAATAAAAGCTGGAAAGATTGTTTGATGTTTTTGGTGACACCAGTAGCCCATGGTGCTTCTATAATTCTGCAAGCACTCTGCTGCTAGGTTTTGCATTTGAAGCCCTTCCCAAGCCTTGAGACCCTCTTAGCTGCTCTTTGTTGGTTTGTTTGAGACAAAGTTTTGCTCTTGTTGCCCAGGCTGGAGTGCAATGGAGCCATCTGGCTTACAGCAACCTCCGCCTCCCGGGTTCAAGCGATTCTCCTGCCTCAGCCTCCAGAGTAGCTGGGATTACAGGTGCCACCCCGCCTGGCTAATTTTTGTATTTTTAGTAGAGACAGGTTTCACCATGTTGACCAGGCTGGTCTTGAACTCCTGACGTCAGGTGATCCATCTGACTTGGCCTCCCAAAGTGCTGGGATTACAGGCATGAGCCACCGTGCCCGGCCCTTACCTACTGTTTTAAATGAAAAATAAAAAATTAAATATTTGAGAAACAGGAAAACATCTACCTTGGAATCTTTTTTGTATTTTTATCCTCTACCTTGAAGCACATTGCTGAACTTTTCCTCTTTGAGAAACATATTTTTGAACCTTAAGGGATAATGCAAATTCTCAAAAATACTGCACATCCTAGTCATATTTACTTAGGAAAATAACCCAGAGTCCTGCAAATATTGCATAGATTACTGCACAAGAAAACATGCCACACTGCTATCTTAAAAGTTGGGATGAAATATGACAGATAGACAGGTGAGGGGACCACATCACACAACTAGAACAGTCCTTGAAGTGGTCTCTAAGGGGTGAAGAGTCGTGGCTATTTGTCCATTTAGAAATCCAGGGAATTGCACTGCAAACTATTTATACATTTTGGTTGTATTTGCATGCTGCTAGGGCCATGGTTCTCAACAAGCACAATGCCTAAACCTAAAAATACCTTTGAGGGCCACATGGAAATTTGCGCAGTGATTTCTTGGTTGTTACAACAGTTGTGGGGTGCTGCTACTATGTGGTAGGCTGGGAGAAGTGCTATATGTCCTGAAGTATTTCTGCTCAAGGAAGAATTGTCCCACTGAATTGTTAATGTCTCATTGAACATCAATGTAAGTGAAAAACCTGCTCATAATGATATAAGCCCAGAAATGAACTCAGTTTACAAAAACTAATTTTTAAAACTTCAGACATAATTAACATTCCATAAAATTTACTCTTTTTAAGTGGTCTATAATTTGGTGGTTTTCAGTATATTCACAAGATTGTACAACCATTACCAGTATCTAATTCCAGAACATTTTAATCTCTAATTAGCAGTCACTCCCTCATGTCCCCTTTCTTTCTAGTCCTCAGAAATTAAATTACTTCTGTATCTATAGATTTACCTATTCTGGACATTTCATATAAATGGAATAATAATATGTGACCTTTTGAGTCTAGCTTCTTTCACTTTGCATAAGGTTTTCAAGATTCATCCATATTGTAACATGTATCAATATTTCATCCCTTTTTATGCTTGAGTAATATTTTATTGTATGAAAATGCCCTATTGTATTTTATCTATTTGTCAGTTGACGGATGCTTGCATTGGCATTACCCAGGAATGCAACTACCACGTAAATGGGGGAAAGATTGTACTCTTTTGTTCTAAATTTTACTAAGAATCGGCTATCATTTTAGAAAAATCATGTTAGCAACAGTAGCCTGGCTTGTGGATTTGAATCATCAATAAAACAACTTGTTTTTATTTACAATGTTGTATTCTTGAGTTTATATCTACACATCTATACCCATGTGCACACATATTTTTACTTAGCTTGTATTTTAAGATATAAAACATATTATGTCAACTGTAGCTGGGTAAATTTACTTCCCTTAAATCTAATACTTACTCATTATAAATATGTGCACAACTCTATTTCATTCTGTCTTCTGGCAGCATGTGCCAGACTATTTACAAATTTAAACGAACATTTTTAAACAGATTTTCTTATATTTCTCCTTTATATCACATTTGAGAATTACGTTGATTTTTCTGAATTACATATATAGGGATATTATACTATTCATTAATTTCATTTCAAGAGAGTAAGTTGATATCAGAAAATACTTGTTATCAAAAGATAGTATTCGATCTTGTAAGGTTGACAATCACTGTATTAGGGCAAGACTGTGGTGAGATTATCTTTGCAAGAACTGTCCCTCTGACATAGGCTACACATTCCTTTGGTGGCATTTGTATGCACACAGGCATTGTTTAGCTCCTTAGGGTATTTGCGACAAGTGATTTGCATATTGCTGTTGAACTCTGCAAATTTGCCACAGTGACAAACTAATTAACAATGGCCATTGCACCTTTGAGTTAGTGATGACTATTCCCATTTAATAATTTTCCCTGACGTAAGAAACACAAAACTTGTAATGAGAAAAAAAAAAAAATGTCTGGTGGTCTTCTTTTTAGACATTGCTGAAAAGATTGTTGAGATTTTAAATAGCATGTTAAAGCTTGAATGCAAAATAGAGTTGAGAGATTTCTGTCTAGATGAATTTTCATTACTTGCATATCCCATAACTCATATGTTATTGCTTTATAAATCTAGTATTTAATTAGATGATATCTATAAATCTGATAAAGCATTGTCTGCAAAGGTAGTGGCAAGATCTCTGACTAAAACATTAAGTTACTTATTTAATTTTACATTTTTGAACCAATTCATGCCTTCAACCATTTTATAATTTTGGCCAATTTACGTCTCACCTATTTGTATTTGGTCTGCTTCCCTGTTATCAAACTCTTGGCAGGTTCATCTTTGCAGTTATAGTTATATCTGATTGAACACCTCTGAAGTCTTTCTGCCAGTCTCCATAAAAGAGGCTATTGGTTTATTATAAAATTCCTTTGACTCCAAGTAATTTCCATTATCATCCTACTATTGATGTAACTGATGGAGCTGGCTTGCCTCAAGAGTGGCTTACTTACTCTGAAGAAACAAATGCCATTGAAATTGGTTAAAAAAGAAAGAAAGAAAAGAAAACAAGAAAAAAAAAAACCACCTGTTTTTGCCAGTAAGCAATGCTGTTAGACAGTTAAGGGATATCTGTATCTCTGAACAAAGCAACCTCCTTATAGACGGTATGAGTTGCTCTTCTGAATCTAGAATTCATTGTGTCAAAAGCATCTGGCATTAGAGAGTATCTCTAATTTCATTTTCATTATACAGATAATGAAACAGGCTCAGAGAACCACAAATTCTGGGAAAGAAAAGATTGTACAGGCATGAATCCTTCTACAGCGCTCCTAACGGTTGTTCCAGTCTATGTTTGAACACCATCAATAACAAGAAACTCACCACCTACCAAAGAAAGTCTGCTGGGTGGTTCATTCTTATATTAAACTGAAATGTGTTTGGCTATAAATTCCATGTACTCTTTAAAAATTAATTAAATTCCTTTTCTAAATGATAAAACTTTACTTACTTAAATGCAGCTCTCATTCTTGATCCACTTATTGTTTTTCCATGAATCTGAACACTGTGTTCTTAGACTGTTTCTAATCATCACAGCTGCTTTTGTCTGCTTGTCTAATTTACTTGAACTTGCTTCAACCATGCAAGGTAGTCAATGGCCATTTTGAATGTAGATCACCTGCAAAATTGGTCTACATGCCACGCCAATGCTCTCTTTCACATAGTTGATAAAAAACATTGCATAAGACATATAATCAGGACAGAACCCAGGATTCTGCTACTAGAAATCTTTCTCCAGCATGTGATTAGTCCGTGAATTAAAAACATTTAAATATGGCTATTCATTAAGATTATGAACCTCCACAATGTTTTACTAACATCCACCCTTCTCCATAATAGGCCGGGTGTCAGCAAAGTTTTTTATAATGGATCGGATAGTAAATACTTTATGCTTTCAGAGCCTTAAAGTCCCTGTTGCAGCCATTCAGCTGCTGTTGTTGTGCAAAAGTAGCTACAGCCAGTATGTAACAAATGATTGTGTACAATAAAACTTTATTTTTAAAAAGTCAGCAGGCCAGATTTAGTGTAAGAGCCAGTTTGCCAATCTCTGGTCTGGACTTGAACTTTCCTAAATTCTAGATGTATTACGTCCATCATTTAAAAACTTAATCCCTCAGACTAAGCAATGAGGCTTTCCATTGGGAAAAGGTGGCTGGTATGATTTTTTTTCTCAGTGAACTCAAGCTGGCCTTTAGTGATTACTGTTTCCCTAATTATTCATAAAAATTCCCTTAAAGATACACTCTAGAATATACCTCAGGGTCACTAATCTACAGTTTTCAGAATCTACTTATTTTTTAAAATAATTGTAACTATACTTAACTGATTCTAACTTCTGACACCTCTCCTTGGTGCCTCAAAATTCCTTGGCATTGTTGTGGCGATAGTTCGATAGCTTTTTTTTTTCTTTTCCATCTGGTTTTAGGAATGTAGTTCTTATGCAGGGAGCGATATACGGGACCTGGCTTTTACCGGCTTGTGAGAGCCAGTTGTGTACATCTCTTCCTGACTCCACACTGGTATCTTGAAATCAGCAGTAGTGCGAGGATTTACACCACAGGAATCAATAAATGGTACAAATCAGGGCTTTCCCTTTCCCTCTGTCATGCGTCCTGGGTAATTCAATCATTGAGGAGAGCAAGATGCTGTCTTACAAATCTCTTCCCATATCTTGGGTTTATTTTTCTCTTAACACTATTTCTTCTAGGCATTTTAGCAGAAACAACATAGTTGCTTGAGAAAAATCTGAATTCTCTATCACCTACACATTATTGGATTCAGGCAGTAGTAGGTTTGTCCCTTCTTTGTTTTTCTTGCTTTGACCTTAACTACAAAAAGCTCTTTAGGTAGTTCTTAGCATTTTTGGGAAGCCAGAAGTCACTGGGGGAATTTAACTTCCCTTACTATGTTCTTCCAGGTTTCTGTCATTCTTATATATAGTCTTTCTTGATGGTTTGCTTTTGCGAAATCTTTTGCCAATGTCTTTTAAAATTCCAGACTCTTTCTTTAGCTAGCTTACCATATTTCCTCATTGTTCTCATTTGCTCTTGCCTGCATAGGATGCCAGTTCTAAGAACTGATTTGAGAAATTTAAGTGACTCCCTGAGTTAGGACTAAAAATTAGGACTCTTAACCTAATGCATTTACTAGAATGCTATGCTTTCTTTAACATTCAGTGAAAGAAGATATTGGGATTAAGAGACAAATTTGAAACCTTCTCATTCATAATTCAATTTGAACTTTGTTCACTGACAATGAGGCTAGGTCTCATGGGAGTAGACCGAATCAGATGAAACTAAAGCTTTCTCTCTACAAATAACCATTAAAAGACTCAGCATAGTCTTTTTTTTTTTTCTTCTTCTTCTTTTTTGAGACGGAGTCTCGCTCTGTCGCCCAGGCTGGAGTGCAGTGGTGTGATCTCGGCTCACTGCAAGCTCCGCCTCCCGGGTTCACGCCATTCTCCTGCCTCAGCCTCTCTTAGTAGCTGGGACTACAGGCGCCCGCCACCACGCCTGGCTAATTTTTTATGTGTGTATTTACAGTAGAGACAGGGTTTCACCGTGTTAGCCAGGATGGCCTCGACCTCCTGACCTCGTCATCTGCCCGCCTCGGCCTCCCAAAGTGTTGGGATTACAGGCGCCCGGCCGACTCAGCATAGTCTTATGCTTGTTTATCAAGATGGCCTTAGATAATTCGGTCCACTGAGTGGCAATTGATTGACATAGCTGAGGCTTGAATCTAAGTCATCAGCTCCTCCGTGAAAAGAACAGGATTATCACTGCTCTGTCCTAAGTTTTCCATGTGCATTACTAGATACCACAAAAACATCCTTACCAGTCCCCTCAGTTTACTTGGGTGCCCTTCAATCTGTTCTCCATTTTGAAACCAGAGTTGTCATCTTAAAAGTTGCCTTAGGATTTTATTTGAAAGACGAAGACAGGAAGCACTGATAAGGGAGTAAGGAAATAAGACAGGAAATTAAGGGAAGCCAATAAAGTGTGTGTTTATGGACAGGCTGTGGCTTTGGGCGACTTGGACTCAGTCTTACTTGGGAATTCTTAAATGCTGAAGAGAACTGTGCTGTACAATATGATAGCCACTGACTGACTGTGGCTTTCTAAATATCATTTTAGGTTAATTAGACATTTAAAATTAAGTAAAACTAAAAATTATTTTCTGCATTGCAACTGCCACATTTCAAGTGCTCAATAGTTTCACATGCCAATGGATAGCTCAGGTATAGAATATCTTCACATTGCAGAAAGTTCCACTGCGTAGCCTTGATGCAGAACATACCTCAGGGTTGCCCATCTGGGAGCAAGGAAGCTAGGAATTTATATATCAGTCTTATTTGTCAATGGTTGCTCTCCTAATTCCCTGACAAGTCTGGTTTGCCCCACACATACAAGGGAACAAGGAGAGAATATGGATAGACACCAATAGCATCTGCTGTAAGTATAAATCAGATTGTGTCACTCTTGGCTTAAAATCCTTTTTCATGGTCTCCTGCTACAATTCAGATAAAACCCACACTCTTTATCATGCCCTACATGGCCCCATAATCTGACTTCAAGGTTACTTCCCCAATCTCATGCCACTTTGCTCTCGATTACTCTGCTTTCAAATCAAACTGAAGGAGACTTCTGTAAGTTTCGCAAACACACGGAGTTCTTCTTTGGCTAGGGCAGTGGCACATACTGATTGGCCACTTGTAAGACCCCCACCGGTTCACTCCCACTCCCCCTCAGCTCTCTGCGTGGCTGTCTCTTGGTATCCTCTAGTTCTCAGCTAAATGCCACCTTCTCCGAGAGATGTTCCATGGTCATCTCACCTAGTTACCATTTCCCTCCCATTGTTTGCTTTCTTGGCTTGTTTTGAATTTCTTTTGTGTCATGATTTTTAATTATTTCTTTACCTTTGTTTTTGTCTGTTTCCCCTAGAACAATGTAAGCTCTGAAGTCACCCCCAATATCTAGTAGTGTACCTGACACATAGTGAGAACTCAACAGATACTTGTTTGTTGAATGAATAAGTGAATTAATGAACAAAAAGTCTTTACCAGTGAGGTGGGTGTAAGAGAGGGCATGAAAGGTCACACCTCTGCACGATGCAGTATGCAGGGTTATGTGTGAATCTGCTTGGACAGTTAGCCTGAATGACAAAAAGGCTGAGTGTGAGGGAAAGAGTGGCCTGGCCATGGCATTGTGTGTAGTTGCTGATCATGGTCTTATACACTAGATGGCTCAAGTCATTAGCAACTCAACTTCTGAATTAACACTCTGGAAACCAGCAGGGTGCATTCTCCAACATGCTATTACTTGCTTGTGTCAATGGCATCACTCAAGTGTGGGTTATACCGGCATTTTCCAGTGGCTTGAAAACACTGTCTACCAGATGGAGAATTCTACAAAGTTGAGCAAGCATCTGTCTAGTCTTCCAGCTTTCTAGAAAAGGAATATGAAGTAAAATTTTGGTTATTTTTGTTAAGTTTGTCTGTCTTGAGTGGAGATAGCAGAGACACAGGGAGCACCTAGGTGAGGCCTTAGTAATTTGAGAATAATACAGTAACAATTATCTGGGAATAATAATTGCTTATCTACTGCTTTATATTTGTGTAACATTCCCACTTCCTCCATTTCTCTAATCCTCCTATAACCTTTAAGTTTTGTATAATGATTTCCATTTTACATGCAAAAACTCTGGGAGAGAGGTTGCAAGCTTTTCTGGGTTGAATTTTTAAATGGAAAGCAAGGACTTGAACTTTTGAGGAGTTATTTTCAATGCACACAGTGCCTTTTAGGCATGAGATGTAAAGGGGAGAAGAGAGGAGAAAATGTGATAGTGGTGAGATGAGCGGTGGGGGGTGGAAACCTTGAAAGCTTCTCAGTATAGTCACCTTGGGAGGCGTCAGATTAGGATCCAAACACAGCAAGAACTCACATGGAGTCCAGGTATGAATGTAGACAGCAGCAGGAGTCATGAAATGATTTTATGTGACTCAACATAGAATCAGAGGGGGAGGCCACTTTTATTGGGCAGTCAGTACCTAGCATTGAGTAGATATACAAGCATCCCGGGACTTTTTGCACTAGCTGGTAGGCTCTGCCAATCTTACACTGCTTCCTTTTGGTCCCCAGTGTTTGCTCCTGCACTAGGTTGGTTACCCCAAAGTTGGAGCCCATGGAAATGCAATAATTTTACTCCATTCTAGCGGAGAGGTTGGCTCCTTTTTGCAACCTTGACATTTCACCCAGTAGACAACAAGTGATGTGCCCATAGCATCCTCGGTGGCATAGGTAAGACAGGCTGTAGGTTATGTGTAATTGCCTGCAAACTAGCTTTTTCTGCCACTTTTTCTACCACCAGAGGAATCACATGAAAATGCAAATATATGAGAATAATATAATTTTGGGCCAGATTTAACAAAATTTCAATGGGTTATAAATATGTGAGATTTGGACATTTCAAATTGTGATATTGTGAAATATATTTTTGGTTTTCAACATGGTTCCCTGGCATACAACTCTTAAACTCCTTAGAATTTCCAAGTGATGTCTTTTTATATGCTAACGAGCTGACTGATGATGGCTGGCTGCTTCTAGTTAGCTTTAGGATAGGGGCTGGTCTCTGGAAGGACTATCTATACGAACAGATTGGATCCAAGGCAGGATTAGAGGGTTGGGACTTCAGCCCCACCCAAAACATCTAGGGAGGGGACAGAAGCTGAAGGTTGACCTGATTACCAATGGCCAATGACTTGTCAATCATGCCTTTGTAAAGAAGCCTCCATAAAAACCCAGAAGGACCCGGTTGGGAGAGATCCTGGACAGCTGAACACATGCAGGTCCTGGAGGGTAGTGCGCTCAGGGAGGGCATGGAAGCTCAATACCCCTTCCTATACTTCATACTGTCTTTTTATCTGTATCTTCTGTACTATCCTTTATAATTAATTGGTAAATATAAGTAAGTGTTTCCCTGCATTCTATCAGTCGCTTTAGCAAATTAATAGAACCCAAGGAGGGTGTTGTGGGATCCTCAGTTTGTAGCCAGTCAGAAGCACAGGTAAAACAACCTGGGGCCATGATTGACATCAGAAATGGAGGCCAGTCTTGTGGGACTGAGCCTTCAACTTGTGGGTTGTGACGTTATCTCCAGGTAGATAGTGTTAGAATGGAATCGAATTAGAGGATATTCAGCTGGTATTCACTGCAGAATTGCTTGCTTGGTGTGCAGGGAAAAACCCCCACACATCTGGTCACAGAAATCTTCTGTGTTGATTGTCGTATGGTGTGGGAGCAGAGGAAAAATATTTTGAGTTTGTTTTTGTCCACACTCATATACCAGCATCTGAATTTCTGGATAGTCCTAAAAATAAGTCAGAAGAATATGGACATATGGTTCCTTAATGAGCAGCATTAAGCACGGTGCCATGCATGGCAACAATAAACTGAGATCAAATTCTGGCTACTAAGTGCCCTGCAATGTGTCAGGGTTTCTACCTTCATCATGGTATGTTAGGCACTGTAGGTGGCCCTGCTTAACTAACTTTTGTTACCTGGCTAGCTTCTGTAGGCTTATGTGCTTTTTATGCCATGTTTGAGAACTACCCTTGAATCAATTATAACGCCTTTAAAAATTTACTCACAGTCGGCCGGACGTGGTGGCTCATGCATGTAATCCCAGCACTTTGGGAGGCTAAGGTGGGCAGATTACGAGGTCAAGAGATGGAGATCATCCTGGCTAATATGGTGAAACACCATCTCTAGTAAAAGTACAAAAATTAGCTGGGCATGGTGGCACACACCTGTAGTCCCAGCTACTCAGGAGGTTGAGGCAGGAGAATCGCTTGAACCCAGGAGGCAGACGGTGCAGTGAGCTGAGATTGCGCCACTGCACTTCAGCCTGGCGACAGAGCGAGACTCCGTCTCAAGAAAAAAAAAAAAAAAATTATTCACAGTCTTTCTGAAGAAGCCATTTCCAACCCATTCCATGATCTATGGCCATATATCCATGTGCCATGGCCTAATGGCTGCAATACACTGTCTTATGGAAAATCTGGCTGCAAGTTTTCTTCATAGCATGTCAGTCTATTCTTGGATTATAGCTTCTATAAGCAGGTGGGAATCCGGGCTAGATAAACATTGCCTGGTCTATCAAAGTCAGTTAGGACTGGGATCCTGGCTTTCATATTTCTTAATCAGTTATTATTTCTTTTAATGATGTAACTAGCTACCAGAATGAGAGCTTAAACTTTTTGAAAATGAAGCAAACTTCCTAAGTAAATAAACAAATGAGAGCCACTTGTGGACCAATGATGTGAGCATGTCATGACATCCATTGATATGCCCTGAGCTCTTTTACAAGGAAAAAGAATCCTGACGTATTCAACCTCAAATCTTTAAACCTTTAATAGGGAATATATTAAGAGGCGAGTATGTACAATTAATGGCCTCCTCTTTAATTTAAAGTGTGAACCTGATTCTAGTTCATCACTTTTGTATTATTCCCATGGGTAGTATGAAATTAGATTCCATTACTGCCCCCACTAGTCCTGAGTTCTTACATTCCAGAGTAGTGCCTTTTATCATGTTTTCTTGTATTTGTAAACTAGCTGGAGATGGCTCGAGCCCTACAATTCATTAAACACGCAGTCTTTTATTTAGAAGGTAGACAGCTCACAAAAAGACATGACACACTTCTTTGTCAAGCAAACTCTAATAGCTTTTGAAATGGGGCTGTCAAGCTTAATTAAAAGAAAAAGTCGTATTATGACATGATATTTAACCTCCCAGGGAAGCAGTGTGTACCCTGTGCAGGTGAAGAATGTGGTGGATCTCCTCATATAAACAATCTTTATATCTTCCATAACTTACTGTATCAGTGACAACGGCAAGGTGGCATAATATATTGTACTATAAAACCACTGTATTGCTTTGTGAAAGTTATACCCAATTTGATCGAAAAAACATGTTGAATTGTGTCTTGGTGAAAACATTCTTCATCATTCTATAATGGAAAAAAGCCAAGCAGTAAACTTCTCAATGTGCTTGCCTAGTCCATTAATGGATTAATCGAATCACCCCAAAATGTCAACAAACAAGATTTACATTATTTGAAAATATTCGTTTTATGAAATAAGCTACATTTTCACTTTTTTACTAAGAGAAGGGCTCTGGATAAAACTCTTTGCATTTACTGTAATTATGTTATAACATTATTCATCGTCCTGGATGCACAAGCTCAAAATCAATATTAGTCATACCACACTGAGCTCTTTATTAACAGAAATACGTAATATAAGTTTTTACACCATAAATGTGCAGATTCAATAGGCAGATGGTAGCTACTGAATTCCCCAAACTGGAGCAAGTTAAATTTAAACACAATTTGGTGGTTCACACATTTGTGTAAGGGACTTGGATAAATCCAAATTGAATTTGACGACATTTACAAATATTTGCACTGTCTTATTGGATGGTTTCCTGATTCTGTTGTGATTTTTTTCTCCAGGTCTTTTCAATAAAGACTATTGCATGAATTGACTGATGGGAAATGAATGAACAGATGTGGACCTCTAGACCAGCTCCTTCACTGACTTAAAGGCTCTGGTTACAGAAAAGGAAAAGCTGTGACCAAGACATCTTGTGAGTTATGAGAAGTGTCTGCATGTGTGAGGCTATACAAAAGAGAATAGCCTTCTTTCTTCCCATTGGATTTTCATTTAGTATCAATGCTTTTAAAAGAGTATCCTAGGGAACACTAATAGTAAAGTCCACATGTTCAGAGAATTTGGAGCAATACTAACGCTGGCAGCATTTAAAAAATCAAATTAGTTCATCTCACTTTAGGCGTGATAGAAACTTTTATGTAAAATCTAGATTTCTGGTTCTTTTGAAAAACTGAAGATGTAACACTGCAGTGATTATACCCTTACATAGAAGTGATTTCTTTCAGTTTTTCATTAGGCAGGGCATGTGTGCTCCATTAGCCATGTGACCAGCTAGAGGTTTCTTACTTGATTTCCCCTCTTCTAGTCTTTTTTAAAGACACACAGTGCCCTTTGGTTTATTAAAGTCTCTGACAATTCCCCCAGTAAATATCTCTATTTTGTTTTAGAAACTTGCCCAAATATATTTGATTATAGAGGATTTTTCCTTCACATTTTGCTTCTGGATCATAAATTCAAAATATTCTGATTTTCTGGTGTGAACTTTGTGCTACCTTCTGGCAAATATTTTGTGAAAGTGTTTGAGAAGCCTAGATTTTGCACTCAGGATTCTATTTCTGTCTTGATGCTTTTATAGGCCTTCAAGATGCAGAATCAGTTTATCTGGTTAGAGTGTTTGTGTGTTCAATCAGACTTCAGGCTATCTTGATAGAGATAGGGGAGCCTCTGAATTTGACCTGAGATTTAAATTTAAAAGTTGAAACCATGGGACCCAATGTGCTACTGACCTAATAAGAAGCCATAACAACATTCATTCCAGAGAATGTATTTTGCATAAAAATTGATACACTTACAAGATGACTGGAACAGAAAGTATGATTATGCTATCTCCAGGAAAACTAGAACTTAAGTAGATATTTACTTCTTATAAGCATTAGCTGAGTAACTCTCAAGAAAAGAAAAAGGTCATTCATTTTTTGGTGGGGTTAGCCCCATATCTATTATTCCAGTAACCACTACGAAAGCCCAATAATGGGATCTGACATTTCGGCTTGCTGACTGAGGACACTGCAGTTATAGTAATGGATTTCTGATTTTCAAAATATTAACAATGGAAATAGTAGCCACAATGGAAACAAAGACCTTATGGGAAAAGTTCTGGCTGACTATGAGTCTCTGAGCAGGGCATTCTCTGGATTTGGTTAAGGTTGATTCGGTAAAAATAAATGGCAAAATAAAGAAGACAGGTAGGTTTAGAAAGAAGTTATTTACCACTTTAATAGGGCTGTCCAACATTTGGTCACATAGATCATCCTGAAACCTAATTGCTTTCATAGCCTTCCTATCTCACAAGAGGAGATCTGAATACTCTTGGAAAAAGCAAACCAAACATAGAAAGAGGTGCCATGGTAAGACTTGTTGCTACAGCACTATGTAGTTAACGATGCCAGACTTTGGATTTAATCAGACGACATTTCTGCAGTCTAGGACAGCTATACAAAGCCTTAAGACATTGTATTTACAGGACTTATTCATGTAGGGATCCATATCCTACCCATAACTCTGCCAGAGTCTTAATAGCATGGTGGAGTGGCTCCCTTAAGAATCCTCATTTTCTTATATGTGGAAAAGCTAGTAGCTCTAAAAATATTTTCCTGGAAGAGGTTAGAACGGTTATTATATATCAATTGAATATAAAGTATGATTATGTAAGCCAAGCTTGCATGCTAATATTGCACAGGGTAGAAAGTAATAAAACAGGACAATGTGCTTCCTTGGGCCATCTGGTAGAAGCAGAAGGAAGTTCTTGATTCAGTATCATTATGATGCCTCAAATTCCAGGAGTCCACCTGTAGCTGGCCTTCTCGTGTCAGTGCCATCTTGAATTCTCAAAAGGGCACATATCTTCCTTGCCGTTAGAAAAAGAAATGACTACCAAAACAAAGCAAAACAGACAAAACATCCAAAACTCAAAGGGGTACACCAGTCGTCTCAAACTGTGGTACTGTTCATTTCTTGAAGAGAATAGATAATATTTCAAAATATTATATATATATATATACATATATTTCAAATGGTACAAAGTAACTATAGATTCAAATTAGAAGACAGTTGATCGTTCTTCATGATCCCCAAAAATTGCACTGAGAAAACCCTTTTTAAAGCCCACTTTCCATGGTGTTGCCAAAATGCTGCATCTTCTCACTGTAGGATATTTCGTTACACACAGTAAACGCACTGTGATTATCTGGTAGCCAGTCAAAGTGCAAGTAAGAAATCCATTTGGCTTGTATATATGTGAGATGTTTGAGATTCTCAAAATGTATTTTCCAGAGGGTTGGTTTTCCTTTACTACCACAAATGCTTCTGTTAGGTTCTTGGGTGAATCTGAAACCAAAGAAAGACAGACATTTCAGGGAGAACAGTGCAAAATGAAGGCACAAAGAAATGTGATTACGCAGAAAATGAGGACACCTTGGATCTTCAGGATGTTGCTTTTTTTCAGATGATCTGAAGTCAAAAATCTTAAGGTTTAGAGCAGTCATTTTCAAATGGTCATCAAATCATATTGATAGGCCACCATATTTTTTATCAATGCAATGAATTGATGATGGCACTCCTAAGGAGTGAGACTCTTGGAACAATGCCTATCCAGGACTGGTTTCCTAGGCATGTGACCTATGAAGTTGCACAAGGCCCTATCCTGGAAAGAGCCTCCTGCTTGGTTTAATGTTCTTCTGTTGACATCTTGGGGTTATGAATACTTTTTAAACAAGAGCCCTGCACTTTCATTTTGCACCTGGCCTTGCATGTTATGTAATCAGTCCTGTGTTTATCTGATGAGAATTTGAACTGAGTAAGTTAATCCATGGTCTTGTGAAGTTGGCCTGTTGTAACATGTAGAGGGCTGGCATGAGGTGAGGTCATTGCCAAGGTTAGACCACGTCTGTGTAGGAACACACTGATGAGAATCTGTTCCTGTGCAAGGTGAGAAACTGTTCTACTCAATGACACAGTGTTCAAGGGCAATCAAAATTACATTTCTGTTGCTGTAGATGTCTTTTAATCCACTTGAATAGGGTACCAAAGGTTCAAATATTCAAAGGGACACATGTACAGAGAACCACTAATTTCAAGCATAAATAACAATTCTAATGGAGTTGAAACCTCTACTCTAGAATTCTAGGAAATATGGCATTTTTCTTTATTATCTCTTACTTCTTTATAGTTTTAGAAGTTGAGTGTTCTGAGGCTAGAGGTAGAAGTCCATTTAAGAATTTTAGAGTTAGGCAGGTGGATTTGTGTTGGGCCAGTTACAGAAAACACCGATTTGACAAGATGGTTATAGTGGTTAAGTGTGCAATCTGGGGTCTTCTACCTCCTCCTTTTAGGAAATAAAACTTGACTTTACATTGTGTACTAACTGTTGATTTTCTCACTAGTCTGAGAGACATTCACATACTGGAATGAAGCAAATCCAGGGTGGTTTGCTACTTCCCAAGATATTACACCAGATTATGTTCTCCTATTTTAACCTGTTAATTTGTCTTTTCCAGTAACTGGTTTTCTCCTCATTTCATTCTCTTCCTCTTCCTGCCTCCAAATAACTGACATTCAGTTTTTAGCTGATATTATTCCATCGTCAAATAACTTATTTTGTCTTTGAAAGGCAAGTAAATCTAGGGACTCCAAAATCACTAAGCCAAAGGGAAATTCAAGCTGGGAATGATGTCAGGCAAACCTGCCTCTCATTTTATTCCTTTTTTTTTTTTTTTTTTTTTTTTTTTTGGGGACAGAGTCTCACTCTGTCGCCCAGGCTGGAGTGCAGTGGCCGGATCTCAGCTCACTGCAAGCTCCGCCTCCCGGGTTCACGCCATTCTCCTGCCTTAGCCTCCCCAGTAGCTGGGACTACAGGCGCCCACCACCTCGCCCGGCTAATTTTTTGTATTTTTTAGTAGAAACGGGGTTTCACCGTGTTAGCCAGCATGGTCTCGATCTCCTGACCTCATGATCCGCCCGTCTCGGCCTCCCAAAGTGCTGGGATTACAGGCTTGAGCCACCGCACCCGGCCTCATTTTATTCCTAAATGATACAGCTAGACAGATTTTTCAAAAGCCACATACCTCACTCACAATTTTACCACAAGGAAATTCCTTGTGGGTCCCAGATCTTTACCCTAAAACCTTTCTGTTGAATTTTACCCTAAAACCTTTCTGTTGAATTTTACCCTGGCAATGTAAATTGATACTTTGTTTTCTCAGGTGCAGGACAAAGGACAGAATTCTAAGTCATTCTCTGCTCATCTGAGACAAATGTATATCTAATTGCATCCTCTGATGTAAAAATATGGATTAACTGAGCTAGATGAAGGCCTAGGTGGCTCTTCCTCTACCCCCTACCCACATGTAAATGGTGTATTTGGTGAAAGGCTGGTCAAAGACCAAAAGAATGTAACTATTTGTCTCTTATCCAACCACACCTTTAAAAATTTGCTTCTTTCCTCAATATCCACCCTTTTCCCTTTAAATATTGAAACCCTCAAAATCATCTTTGGAGAAAGGCACAGACCTACCTCTAGATCATGCATTCATACCCTTGGCCAATAAACTTTCCAAATTGAGTAAAACCTGTCTCAGATACTTTTCATTTTTACATCTCTAAGGCGGAAGTCTGTCTTTCTAAATTAAGTCATTGTTCCTGAATATACAAGGTATAGACATGTATCTGAATACATGAGATAGAGCCTCCCCAACTTTCAAACTTATGTATTTGATATAATTTAAAGAAAAGACATAAATAAATAGGTATCTAAAACTGCAAGAACAAAATCTCTAGTCAATATTTTGGTTGGTTAGTCTTGCTCCTAAGTACCAACAAAGCAATTTAATAAAGCAATTGAAACAATGATCAAGCAGACACAGGGGAATAATTTGGCCATGAAACTTCACCCAGATGTACTGAGATTCTCCCCAGAAGTGTGTGTGTTGCCAGATTTATTCTACTCCAGGCTGGGTCTTGGAAAACCTCTCAAGGTGAATGCTTCTTTTCTATAGGGTGGCATCCAGGAGTCTTCCTCTCTTAAAAAAGTTATTTCAAATCTCCTGAAAGAAAAGGCTTTGCCTAATTCCACCTATATTTTCTCCTTCCTTCTGTGGTAATAATGTCACTCATATCCATTGTTCCTGAGGTTTTTCTTTAGACTGTGGCCTGTTACCTGGGCTAGTCCAGACGTTCTGGGGTGTCTGGTAGTTAAGATGAACCACCGCATTTCTACTCTTCACCTTCCTTAAAAAATGAACACCATAAAGTTTTAAATTAGATCATACTTTGAAACATTATTCATCCACATTTCGAAAAGAATTTTGTTCAGGATGATTATTTTGGAAGTATCCTACAAAAGATGAAGGTTTGGAACAGTCTTTTATAGGAAAGAGAATGAAGTCTCAGGAAGCTTTCTCGTGATTATCTTTATATTGAAGTTACTTTTAAAGTAATAGTATGAAGGAAACTCTCAGTTGCTATTAACAATATGAGTGTGTTTCTCCAACTTTTTTTTTTTTTATCCTGAGTGAACTCTCTTTGAATTAGTCTTACACAATAAAGAACAAAAGAGGTAGTTTTCTTTTTACCTCGTTGATAACAGCAGAACAATGAGAACATGTGACTCATAATAATTAAAGTACATTTGTGAATTAAACCATTTTTAAAGTCAAATTGTTAGAATCAATATTTGAAGTGAGTAAGCATATTTGTGCTCTGATGGAGAAGAATACATAAGGTATAGAAGAAAAGTTAATATAAAATGTGTTTTCAGAGCACATGATCTTTGACACACCATTCACACAGAATAGATGGTTCCTGTATACATTATCTGGACTTCATTGGTGCCCTTTGTGTTTAAAAGTGCTTATTTCACTGTGAATTTCTTGAGAAGGAGGGAGGAGGGAGGATGTATGTCAGTAGGAACATTTGAGTCTTCTGAAGGTTTAAAAAGTACAGCTTTTCCAGTGTCCTCTTTTTCCTTTTCTAAGGACAGACTTGAGAATTCTCAGCTGACTGGTGTGCAGCTCACATGGCTGTAGAGTAGTCTCCTATTTCCTTGCTTGAAATGGATGTACACGTCAGAACAGGTACATCCTCTGTTTTCAAACCAACTGCAATGGTAATTTATTTATCTCATCCATTCAACTGCTTGGGTTGAATTCAGCCCACCCAGGGAGGTAGCAAATGGTGTGCTCCAGTCTCTGTTACTGTGATCGGATCCTGCACAATACTCCTGTATTATTGGAAAATGTCTAGGGTGCATCTGCAACACACCTGATGGTTTTAAAATGTACTCTACAGAGGCCAAATAAAAGAAAGTTACATTGGTCTCAAAAAAGTAGCATTAACAATTTCTGCTTCTATTTTCGTTTTGTTTTGTTTATATTCTGTCTTCCAAAAAGTCTCCTAGTTGGTATTCTTGGAATTTCACATACTTAAATCCTGACTTGAATTATTTTTCTTTACTGTGTTTCACATCTGGAGACAACATGAGAGCAAGACTTGCCTTCAATAAAGGGCAATCAGTTATTTAGAATAAAGAGATTTGGCAGGAAATATATCAGCAATGTGCTTAAAACAAAGGTGGTTAGATTCCAATCATACTGGCCATCATTCAGAATAGCTTAAAACAAACCAATTTGTGAGGGCAACTTCAAATTATTCAGAAGAATCATTTTTAGGCAAAAGGTAACCAAAGGGAAACCTAATATCCCACCTTCCACTGGTTAATTAAAATGGTTTCTGTGGATAAGTTGCATGAACCAGGCACATTTCTGAATAATGTCTTTTGTAGGTGTTTCATTAAAATGAAACAGGATAATCCACATTAAGCTACTCAGGCACAGACAAATGCATGTTAGCAAGCTAGGGTAGTTCAGAGGTCCCTCCTGGTAGCAAGCCGGAAATATATGGCCATTTACTACTGGTCAATGTGGTCCAAATAGGCAAGGAAATTTGATACACAAAATGTTTTCACCTATTTTATATGTGAAAAATAAATTTTATATAGTATTATGTAGCATTAGTTTTGTCTTCTGCATTACAAAGATGCAAGAACCAATTTTATTTATTGAAAAGGTGATGCTGAGAAGGAAGAATAAGTCAAGATTAATAATAAGGGGTAGGAAACAGAGACATCCTTTCAAATACATCAGACTTTTGGTAGAATAAAAGTTCAGCATACTAGGATTTGTAACCAATGGAGCTTGCTTTAAAAAATACTCCATAGGCTGGGTGTGGTGGATCATGCCTGTAATCCCAGCACTTTGGGAAGCTGAAGCAGGAGGATTGCTTGAGGCTAGGAGTTAGATGCTGCAGTGAGCTATAATCACACCACTTCACTCCATCCTCGGCAACAGAATGAGAGCCCCCTCTCTCAAAAAAACTCCTGTAAATTAAAACACACACAGGCATGCACACACACACACATACACACACACACACACACACAAAGAGAGAGAGAGAGAGAGAGAGAGAAACAGGGCTGATACTCAATTGGTACACATACATGTGATCACACTGGTCAGGTTGACATACTTTTTTATTAGTGGATATATAATTACTGTCTTAAGCATCCGGAGCATCTCCCATACCTGTCCCCTTTAGGATTCCAGGGCTGTCCAGTAACTACAGGGTTAATATCTGGCTAGCTGGGCCGTGCTCCAGCATCAGGACACCAATTCTGATGGGTCCGATTACCCCACCCTGAAGGTTGTTATTTGTTTAGAAGATCACTCCTGATTTAACCAGAGAAATCAAAGAATGATTTATTCATGCCCCAAAACTCTTTTCAGTTCTCTGAAAGATCATCACAGAACTCTTTTAAAGAACTATTAGAAAATGGCTTCTGTAGGTGTACTTAAACGCAGACCCTTTCAGCAAATCATCTGGATGAATTAGGGAGGAACTTTATTTGATTATCATTCTGAGCACTATAGATGTTGGATGAGTTATCTGAATAATTACCTCATGATTCCTTTCCCCTCTGGCTGGAAACCCAACTTAATTTATGAGTCTGTGACAGAAACACGAAACTGCTCAGTGTGGAAAAGTCAAGTTCAATCTCTAATGCCTCATTCATAGATGGACAGTGATTTGCATAGTTAAGAAGGCTTTCTGTCACAGGAGAATCGTTCTTCTCTCCTGTGCAAAGCTTCTGTGGATGCTGTTTGCACAGCCCAAACTCAAATAGTACAGTCTGTAACATGCAAAATACATTTGAAATAAGTGCACTTACTCTCGTGGTCTTAATTTTGTTGCCTGTTGCGCACATCCATCCAGAATTGTCAGGGAGTGTCTTACATTCTTCTCCTTCTAGGCAAGGCTCCATCTCACACCACCATTTCCCAATCACTATGGAGGCTGTGCAAAAACAGGAAACAACTGTGTTTGAAACTTATCCAAACAACCTGAACACTGACGTTGTGTCCCTCTGCAGATTTCCATGTTCTTGGAAGCACACTAAGTCCTCTTTAATCCTCCGTGACTAGTTAAGAAAATTCTATTAAGAAAAATAAGATTTTAATCTCTATGTCTTATAATGCAAATATAATTATGTGGTCTGGTTTCATCAAGGAGCGTCTTGTTAGGGATTGAGATTGCCTTTTCAAAATTATGACAGTAGGAGAAACCTAACATAGCTGACTCCATCTTGCTTCTAACATTGAAGCTATCTTTGGTCATTTCTGGGCATAGGCCAAGCTAATTTTGGGAGGAATTTAGTTTAAACTTAAAGCAAGGATAATAATAACCCTTCCCAAAAGTAAACTACCTTTGTAAAACTAATGAAAGACCACAAAGTTAGGACTATGAGAGAGGCCTGAATTCTCTTAAGATATAGAAGTAGTTAAATGATAATCAGCTATTGTTCTAGAGGCTGCAAGATTTGTAATTTTCCAATTACTCCTGTAGATAACATCACTATTGTAGAACTGAAAATGGACTGTTTGAGATGTTTTTCAGACTTTTGCATTATAGCAAACAACTGACTCCACTGAGACCCATGCACTCAGGACTCAACCAGTCCTGTGGCCCCCACCTGGAGGCTGACTTAGCACATGAGGACCATTTGCCAGACCTCTATGATTTCATCCCCAAACAATCAACATTCCCCATTCCCTAGCCCCTTGCTACCCTTGAAAAATCCTAACCTCCAAGGCTTTGGGGAGACTAATTTGAGTGAAAACTCCAGGTTTCCCATGTGACCAGCCTTGCCTTAATGAAACTCTTTACTGCAATATCATGGTCTCAGTGAATTAGATTTTGTCTGTGCATGGACAGGAAGAACTCACAGGCAATTAAAAATTTTTTTTTTTTTTTTTTTTTTTTTAATGATGAAAGCATATGGAAGAGGAAGACTCATGAAGGAAATAAAAATATTTTACCCCAAAATATACTTCTTTGACATAGTGTGAGATGGCTGTTCAGAGAGCCAGCAAACAGAAGTAGCCCAGCAAAGTTTTCTTTCAAGGGGGAGATTTGTATCTATACAGAAAATCTTATAACCAGGCTTTCTCTGAAGCCCCCATTGTCCAGTCTAGGAAAAATTAACTGAGAGTCTGAAACTTTTAAAGGCCTAAAATAAATATGTACCATCTATTTTCTCTGAGGGCTGCTACCTGTGAGACCAACATTGCTAACCAGGCCTCCTTTTTTCTCCCTTCCCTAACCTGTCTTGCCATATAACCTGATTTACCACCATAACCTCTTTTGGGCCATGCACGGAGTCCCCATTCTTCATGTAACCTCAAGATAGTATATAAGTTTTTATATGCCATTAGGGGGTTAGTGTAATCACTGTGATTCTCCCTTATGTACATATTGATAAATTTGTATGTCTTTTCTTTTATTAATCTGCCTTTTGCCCTCGTGCCTTTTGATTTTTCATCAAAATTTCAGAAGATGAAGACCCTACACTTAATTTTTGGGTCTTGAGGAACTTTTGTGCTGTTAGCTTTTGTAGAGCATAGAACTTGCACTATTTCTATTCAACGAAGGGGACAAAATGCCTCAATATTCTTCAGAATGACTGAGGAATTCTTCTCAGAAAGGCCAATTTATCCACCAAGCATTAGGGTTTATCCCTCAGCCTAGGGCCTTGAAGAATTTCAAAGGCCTGGCAAAAGAAAAAATGAATTGACTGAAAGTACAAAAGAAAAGTTGCAAAATAAAAGTCAAGAGTAATATTAGATGAAAATATTTCCTTACCATTGAGAGTATAGTTGATATGGGTTGTGGTTACCTTTTGTGGGGGGAACTATGAAAAGTTGAGCCTCTGATAAAACTGCCCTAATAATCAGGACGATATAAAGAATGACCACAATTGGAAGCTGGCAATGAATTTAGTGTACGTATTAAATATTTACAGCACAGGTTTTCTGATAACAAAATTTTATAGAACCAGTGACTAGATTCACTCAACGCAAATCAAGAAACTCTATATTTCCCTTAACACCTTGACTGAAAAACGATTTCTACACAAGCACCAGTCATTTCTGTAGCTCCTCCCTGTGTTAGCTCTTCCCAACTCCACTTGAGCTTTTCCCATGCAGAATCCTCAAAATGTCAGCCAGGTGTTTGTCTCACGATGTTTTCCGGTTGGCTGTTTTTACACTGGACCAGAACCCTGATTCTTTACTCACTCCCCTCCATCCCCCATGTTCCAAAGATGCTCTCTACCATGATGTTTAAGTCTCATAACGACAAAGAAGCCAAATGAAATATGATAACATCACAGAGGATTAACATTAAAACGGGATGGAGTAAACCCCACAGCAAAGCAGGAGCACATTAAAATTTTCTCTCTTGGCAGGGCACAGTGGCTCACGTCTGTAATCAGTACTTGGGGAAGCTGAAGCGGGTGGATCACGAGGTCAGGAGATCGAGACCATCCTGGCTAACATGGTGAAACCCCATCTCTACTAAAAATACAACAACAACAACAACAAAAAAATGGCCGGGAGTGGTGGTGGGCGCCTGTAATCCCAGCTACTTGGGAAGCTAAGGCGGGAGAATAGCATGAACCCGGGAGGCAGAGCTTGCAGTGAGCCGAGATTGCACCACTGCACTCCAGCCTGGGCGGCAGAGCGAGACCCCATCTCAAAAAAAAAAAAAAAAAAAGAAAAGAAAAGAAATTCTCTCTCTATCCACTGTTGACTAGAGGATGAGATTGCTGACTTAAAAGCAGAATGGTTTAAACATCCAGACATCTCTCTGCACTTAGGCTTTCCTTCTATGCTTTTCTTACTTCGGACTTCCCCTTCTTTAGAATTCAGTGTTCCTCAATCTTTACTTTGAATAAAATTATTATGTAGTGAGGAAAGAAAAGAACTTTTATGTGAGGAGTGTGAGCCTTTTCAAATTATTAGGCCCAGGGAGGTATAAAATGAGATAGCAATCACACCCTGCTTCCTCTCTTTAGAGACACGCAATCATCTAAGGAGATAGCTTGCAATTGCTGCAAATAGCTATGCATTAACCTAATAATGCCTCAGTGGACACCATATCCCATGCCCTATAGCTTAGCAATGGATATCCAATCACTAATTAATGTTATTTCTGTAAACCAATGAGAATTCCTAATAAAAACTTTGCCCCAATCCCCATTTTTTCCCCTTTAAAAACCTGCTTTTAACTATGGCCAGTGGATCTCATATCCAAGGTTACTTGGGTCTGAGTCTTCCAGGCAGCTATCCTAATTTTGGCTCAAATAAACTCTTCAAATTACATTTTGTGCTTCAGGCTCTTCCCTTAAGGTGACAGTAGGATTCTATATGCATATGTCTACTCTATTATATTGTCAATTTAAGAAATTTCTCAAGGGTAATTTTGCCATATTTAATTTTTACCTTAAATGTGAACCAGACCAAATTACATATGATGCAATTCCATTGGATATGGCCAGTAAGCATAGGTGGTAAAATCTTCTAAATAGCTCTATTCATACGTAAGACAATGTAATATTGTGGTAAAACATAGAGTTCTAACAGAAGACACAAATCTTCCACAGGGTATAGAATGATTGAGAGTTTAAAGGTTTTTGTTTTGTTTTGTTTTGTTTTTGATGGCAGTGATCTGTATCTGGGCGTGGAGTAAAGGAAGATTCTTGTCATGGGTAAAAATACTTTATTTATGTGAATGAAGAGATGACAATATTACATAAGAGAAGCACATGTTATAGCAGCAAGAAAAACATACACTACTGAAAGGGAACAAGAATAAATTGTAAAATCTCTAGTTACATACATAAGATACAAATCAAGGTTTGCCAGTGTTTATTGAAAACCTATAATCTGAAGTTTCCTTTGGGTGAGCACATAATCAGAAACAGTCCAGTCACATTTACTACCATTTCTGATGCATATCCACTTAAAGCCCACCTGATATTTCAATACTGTTGCCCTGAATCTAAACCATCAAGAATGGAAACCCTTTGGTCTTAGGATGAGAAGAAACTGCCTTTCCCAACAGTCCTTCACCTTAGCATTTTATCACCCTTTTTTCACAGTCATGCGAATAATGCATATCCACCAGTGAGGTCAGCTTTTCGCATTTTTCTTTTTTCTTTTTTTTGCCTCCTTCTAAGCCCTATTCCTCCTCCTTCAGGCTGCTCTGCGCCCTCTTGGAGCTGATCTATTTTGTTGCAAGCTAACAAAGCAGTTTCCTTTTGTCTTAAGCATTAATATCTCCTAAATGAAAATGTAGACATTAGGGAAAAAATACATCTCCAAACCCATGCATCACCTTTAATTCAAGGTTGTAAAAATCCACTGGCTCATAGGGGTAAAAGGCTTTCTAAGAAGAAAAATGTCCTCACACCTGTTATAATATCTAAAAATTCACATTAGAGTTGCCTCTTCTAAATAGAGTTGGATGATTTGCTCTACCCTTTGGCTTATTAGAGTCCAATTCATTCTTCCAGTTGTAGAGAAGTTTAAACCTGCAGATTTGCTAATTTGAGTATATAAAACAAAATAAAAATAAACAGATTAACAGGGAAAAAGGCATACAAATTATGTGCACACAGGTGCAAAAGAGTCATTCAAAATATAAAAATCCAAAGAAAGGCAAGATGATTGATGTTTTTTATGCCATCTTGAGATTACAGAAAGAATAAGGGCTTGGAGCAGGTTATGGAAGAAGGCAAAGAGAAATTTGGCTAGCAAAGGTGGTCCTGTTATGCAGATGAAACTTCTCAGGTAGCAGCCCTCAAAGAGAACAGCAGGGTGTCAGACTGTCAGTCTTTTCTAAATATTGACAAGGTGGGGGCTTCAGAGAAAAGTTTTTTGCATCTGTTGTCTACTTCACTTTTTTTCCTCTACAGATGCAAATCCTCTCCACTAGAGACAGATTTGCAGAGCTACTTCTGTCTATAAGCCCTCTGAACAGCCATCTTAAAATATGTCAAAGACGTATATATGGGGGTAAAATATTTTAGTTTTCTTCATGGTGTTGCTTTTCTGAAGATGTTATTAGAACAATTTTGTTTCTGATCGACACATTACATGGCCATCTTCATATATATCCTTTTACATTCCAGGTGAAGGTGTGAAAGGAAAATAAAATAAACTCACTATGCCAAAGGGAAAAGTTAAGCTTGCGAACTGAGTCACACACACACAAATCCTTCCTTTTGCTTCTAAACAGATAGCTGCAAGAGAAGGCCACATGTCTCTCTCCATGGTCTCTTATCTTCACAGGTACAGGACAAAGACAGGAGTAGAAATCGTCCCTCTCTCCATCCCAAGACAAATGCATATTACACTTCTTCCTCTACTCTATGTTTACTTTATCTCATGTAAAATGCAGATTTACTGAACACACAAGACGAATCCATACTTGACTGTTCCTCTGCCTACTCCTTTCACATGCAACATGTAGATTTAGTGATCCCTCATTAAAGCATCTGATGCGGTTTAGCTGTGTCCCCACCCAAATCTCCTCTGGAATCACAGCTCCCATAATTCCCATGTGTTATGGGAGGGACCCTGTGAGAGATAATTGAATCATGGGGGTGGTTTCCCCCATACTGTTCTCACGGAAATAAGTCTCCTGAGATCTCATGGTTTTATAAGGGGTTTCCCCTTTTGCTTGATTCTCATTCTTTCTTGTCTAGCACCATATAAGATGTGCTTTTCACTTCTGCCATGATGGTGAGGCCTCTCCAGCCACATGGAACTGTGAGTCCATTAAACCTCTTTTTCTTTATAAATTACCCAGTCTTATGTATGTCTTTATCAGCAGCATGAAAATAGACTAATACAGCCTCATAAGGATGTGACTGCTCACCTTACTACATACCTTCCCTCTGTTTTTTGTTGTTGTTGTTGTTGTTCTCCTTACCACCTGGCCCACTTTTCCCCTTTAAATACTGAAGCCCTCAAAACCCTCTTTGGAAAAAGTACAGGCCACAGTCCTGCAGTGACTGGTGTCTCTTTTTCCCAGGTGTATTCTCATCATTGGCAAAATAAACCTCCAAATTGATCGAGACCTATCCCAGACTTTTATTATTATTATTTTGGTTTACAAAGCTACATTCTCTAATCATAATTTTCTCATAAACACATTTTTTTCTGTAATATATTTTTTAAAAATTTACAACGAGAGAATTTCAAAATTGCCTCCTCTTCACCCAAACTGAAAGCTACCTAAAAACCTTCAGGTTATTTGAAAGAGAATTGATCTACTAGATTTAATTAAATGAGCTAATATCAATGCTAGTTTGTCTCATGGAGATACTTATGATAAGTGATGGGAACCCAAATATGCACCCCCTGCAACTACTTCTTTGGCATATTTTCAGATGGCTATTCAGAGGGGCTGTAGACACAGAAATAGCTCTGAAATGCTGTCTTTTGTGGGGACGATTTGTATCTAAACAAGAAATCTACATTAGTGAAGTAAAGAGTGGATGCAAATGGGCTTTCCCTGAGCACTGCCCAACGCCCCCACCCCGCAAAACAAAGACTCAAAGTCTGACACTTTTAAAGTCTGACAGAGAAACCGTTACCACAGGCTACCATTTATTTCTTCTGAGAGTGCTCCAAGACACCTGAGGGGCTTTTATCTGCATAAGAAGGCAGCCTTTATTTGCCAGGTTTTGCCCCTGCCATTATCCCATAACCAGTGATGCCACCTCCGCTTCCTCCTCCTGAGAAGACCCAAGCCCCTATTCTTTCCGTAACCTCAGGGTGGTATAAAAATTTCAGTCATCCAGCTCTTCTGGGGCCTCACATTTATGGTACTCCCATGTCTATGTACGTATTAACACATTTGCATACTTTCTCCTCTGTGGATCTATTGTCCTTTCATTTCAACGGACAGATTTGAACCTTCAGAGAGAAGAAAATTCTCACCCCTACCTAAGAAAAATATAAAGATATATAATTCTTAAATATTTTGAATTAAGATAGTCAATGCAATAATAAAAAGATTAATTAACATTTATCGAGCGCTCCTATGTGTTTCTCTGTTAGGTATTTTAAATGTGTTACCTCAGTCTTTGCAGTAACTCTGTTAAAGTAGGTAGTTAGGTTGACATGAGCAGGGCAGGAAATGACCCCCCACCAGGAATGCCTGGCAACCATCAGGTGACGGTCAGGTGGTTGTTAAACTGTCTCTCTAAAATAATAATTGGTCACAGCCAGTGCCAGGGAAAGGCCGTCTCCCAACAGAGAGAAAACACCTGAAGCTGGTCATCAGCAACTTCCCCATAAGATCTCAGGAGTTGGATGAGTGGGCTCAAGCATGTACACTAAGAAGCAAAATGATGGAGTTTAACAGACTTTCCTCAAGGAACACTCAACTGATAAGGGAAAAATGCCTCAAATGAGCATGTTCACAACTTCCCAAGTGCTGGCAGGTCACTACACACGTGGACAACCCCCCTAAAGGAAGAATCAGGGGAGATGGGACACAAACCCCAGAAGTAAGCCAACTTATAAAACTCCAAGTCAAAGGTCAAACTGTGTGCTTGGATCTCTCAAGTCACCCGCTTGTCCCTCTTTCAAGTGTACTTTACTTGCTTTCATTCCTTCTCTAAACTTTTAAACTTTCACCTGTGCTCTAAAACTTGCCTTGGTCTCTCCCTCTGCTTTAAGTCATTTGGTCAAGTTCTTTCTTCTGAGGAGGCAGAATCTGAGGTTGCTGCAGACCCATATGGATTTGCTGCTGTTAACAACCCTGTAAAGTAGGTATTATCATTAACCCATTTTAAAAGTGAGGAAACTGAAGCCCGGAGAGATTAAGTAACTTTCCCAAGCTTACACAGGTAGGACGTGCAGGAATTAACACTAAAACTCAGGCTTGCTTCACCATAAAATCCACGTTGTTTTTTGTTGTTGTTGTTGTTGATCATTATTATGCTCACTCAGTGCCTTCTAGCTTTGTATTCAGCATTCATAGAATTTTTTTTTAAAAATTAACTTTTGAGTCCATGAATTCTCTGTGTTGTATTACTACCGAAAATAAATTTCACATCAAACACAAATACTTTCAGAAAACAAAAATATTTAGTTTCTTGTAATAAGGGAGGAGACCATCCCTCATATCATCTTATGCCCAATTTCTGCCTCCAAAGAAAGAAGAAGTAAAAACTAAAAGGCAGAAATGAAATCCACAGGCAGATAGCCCAGTGCCGCACCCTAGGCCTGGTAGTTAAAGATCGACCCCAACCTAATTGGTTATGTTATCTATAGATTACAGAAATTGTATAGAAATACACTGTGAAAATCCCTATCTTGTTTTGTTCCAATCTAATTACTGGTGCATGCAGACCCCAGTCGTGTACCCTGTGCTTGCTCAATCAATCACGACCCTTTCACATGCACCCCCTTAGAGTTGTGAGCCCTTAAAAGGGACAGGAATTGCTCACTCAGGGAGCTCAGCACTTGAGACAGGAGTCTTGCCAATGCCCCTGGCCAAATAAACCCCTTCCTTCTTTAACTCAGTGTCTGAGGAGTTTTGTCTGCAGGTTGTCCTGCTACATTTCTTGGTTTCCTGACCAGGAAGCGAGGTGAATGGCAGATGGTCGAGGCAGCTCCTTAGGCAGCTTAAGCCTGCCCTGTGGAACATCCCTGTGGGGGACTCCGACTAGCCCGAGCAACACAGATCCTGAGAGTGCTCCCAGGTAAGCATTTGCCCCAGTGGGACGCCTCACCAGAGCAGTGTGTGGCAGGCCTCCGTGGAGGATCAACGCAGTGGTTGAACTCCGGGAACGAATGGGCACTTGGAATCTGGACATCTAAAACTTGGTAAGACTAGTCTTTGAAACTTGTCCACTCTGTTTGAGTGGAAGCATGGCCTGATCACCCATGGTGTGCCTTTATTGGCACTTTGGTTTTGGTTTTGGTTTTGATTTGGTTTGAATTGCTTGACAGGACTGGTCTTGGGAACCTGCCCACTCCATTTGAGTGGAAGCGTGGCCTGATCACCCACAGTGTGCCTGTACCGGCACTTTGGTTTTCATTTTTGACTTGAGTTGGATTGCTTGATACTTCGGTTTTGGTTTTGACCTGGCTTGGATTTCTGGATACTCTGATTTTGGTTTTGATTTTGGTTTGGTGCAAACTGCAAAAGTGTGTGTGTGCCCTTTTTATCTGTTCTTTGTTTTGTGGTGTGCATGTGGTGTGAGCGTGGTGTTTTGTATTGAAGAAGCATAGGTCAGGCACAAATAAGCCCACCCTACTAGGAACTATGTTGAAAAATTTCAAAAATGAATTTAAGGGAGACTATGGAGTACTATGACACCAGGAAAACTTAAAACTTTGTGTAAGACAGACTGGCCAGCATTAGAAGTAGGTTGGCCATTAGAAGGAAGCCTGGACAGATCCCTTGTTTCAAAGGTATGGCACAAGGTGACATGTAAGCCAGGGCACCCAGATCAGTTCATGTACATAGACACTTGGTTACAGCTGGTTTTAGATTCCCACCCCCAACACACAGTGGTTGAGAGAACAGCAGCATAAGCAGCTGGCAGAGGCAAGGAAAGACCAGCAGAGAGAGAGAAAGGAAAGAGACAGAGAGGAAAAGAGGCAAAGAGAGAGAGGAAGAGACGGACAGGAAGAGACAGAGGGAGTCAAGGAGAGAGAGAGAGAGAGAGGCAGAGAGAGGAAGAGACAGAGGCAAAAGGAAAGTCAAAGAGAGACAAATTCAAAGAGAGAAAGAAAGAGAGAGATATACAAGTAGTTAAGAAGAAAAAAAGTGTACCCTATTCCTTTGAAAGCCATCGTGCCAATTCTAATTTGGACAAAACAAGGTTTTATTAATAGCAAAGGATAATTAAAATCCCAAACTTACAAGGTTTTCAACAAAAGTAAAGTTTGCTAAAAGTTAACAGTGTAACATGTATTACAGTAACTGAAAGGAATGAGACACATCCCCCATATATCTCCCAACTTCCTGAGCCCAGCACAAACACATTCCTCCATATTTCTTTCAAACTTCAGAAAAACACCACCTGGGAAATCTCCGATAAGGACGCAGCGGGAACCAATAAAAAATGCTAAATGTATAATATTAACCAATTGTAATGCTGTAACCGAGAGAATTACCTTGTTCCCCTGTAACTTTACATATCCTGTTACATCGGGCTATAAAAAGCAAGCACTCGCATTGTTCGGGGCCCTCTTGTATGCTGTGGAATGGAGGGACCAAGTTCGAACTTGTAGTAAAGATCCTTGCCGCTTGGCTTTGACTCTGGACTCTGGTGGTCTTCTTTGGGGAACAAATGGTCTGGGCATAACATAAGTTCTATTCTTGTGGCCTTAGACAGTCTAGTCCACAGGCATAAAAAAAGTTTCGCTTTGAAAAAGAATGGTTATCATCTTCAAAAAAAAAAAAAAGGGAAAAAAAGGAGGGGATAGAGTTTATATAAAAAGAGTGTTATACAGTAAATTCTTGTCCTGAAATAAATTAACTGGTTGTTTAAAGAAAGAAATGTTTGTAATAAGTCAGAAAGTTAAGGCATGTCGAAAAATTGCCTGTAAAAGTGATGAAAAAAAGTTATAAAAAAAGTGTGTTAAAAAAAGAATTTATGCAAAAAATGCTGTATAATTTAAAAGTAACTAGGCCTCCTGAATGTAAAACTACTGGAAAAAAAAAAAAAAAACAGGTTATATGCAAGGTGTATAAGAATATACCTTTGGTAAAAGGATTATAAGGAGGCATAAGAATGTACATTTTTACCTACATTAAAAAGTTAAAAAATTAGTATTGTTTTGAAGGTGTAAGCAAGTTTTAAAACATTAATTGTAAAGAACATTCTGTGTGTAAACATATTAGCTAAAGTTAAAGAAGAATCATCCAGTTTTTCTGTGAACTGGACATTAAAGTAAAAGCATAACAGGTTTTTCTTAAAGCACCAACCTGCTCTTTAGCAAAAATTATAAAAGGTTAGAAAGAGTCTATAAAATCTTACCTTATGGTCAAACATTAAAAATTAAATAAATAAGTCTACAAGGTTTTATTAAAATTAGGTTTAACATTAATAACACACTAATATAAAGATAACATTTAGCTTATCTGGTATACAAATCATACGAGAAGCACTGTTAAATGTAAAATGTTATTTGGCTTTCTTTGGTTTAAAAACTAATAAAAATAGATGCTAAAGGAAATTTCTCAGTAAAAAGGCACTAAGGACTATAACGCCCACTACCAAGGTCCCCACATTTAAAACAAAAGATCAATTTCTTAAAAATTATATACTTGGTTTATCTTCCACTTTCCTTTCTCGCAAAATAAATAAATAAATAAATAAATAACAAACAAACAAAGTCTTTTAGCACATGTACCACCCCTGGAATTTCTGGTAAACCAGCACCAGCCTGAAGATCACATCCTCGTTGAAAGGTGGAAAGAAGAAAAACTCGAGCCATCCTGGGAAGGCCCCTACCTTGTGCTGCTAACCACCAAGACTGCTGTTCATACAGCGAAAAAAGGATGGACTCATCACACCCGAGTCAAGAAAGTGCCACCCTCTCCAGAGTCGTGGGCCATAGTCCCAGGGTAAAACCCTACCAAACTAAAGCTAAGAAAAATTTAACTCTTTTAATCTATTCAATTACTCTTTCTTCTTTCCTCATTCTATTGCTGGCCATCTAGTTATTAATATAACCAAGTCAATTTCGCCTCAAACTATTGCATTTAATGCTTGCCTTGCTATATCCTGTGAGGACTTGCCAAGTCAAAGACAGCTTTCTACTTCAGAAAAGTACTTCTGTCCCTCCTGACTCTCCTCAGACTAGGCATTAGTAAACTAGGACCATTTAATCTGGGGAGATTTCGATAAAGACCTCAGTGCCAACCAGGAGTGTTGCCCCTCAATGTAGAGCTTTCATGCCATAGTTGGTCCAACATTCTGTGGACCACTAAAGAGCAAGGATGGACTGCCCCAACCAGTTTTTGTAATTTTCCTAAAACCATACGTTCATTTTACTAGAGAATCATACAAGTGAAAAACTTAAACTTTAGCAATTAAGACAAGATACCAAGATGCAAATGCCTGGTTAAAATGGATTGAATATTCCATCTGCACATTAAAAAAAAAAGCAATTGTTATGCTTGTGCACATGGCAGGCCAGAGGCCCAGATTGTCCCCCTTCCACTAAGGTGGTCCTACAGTCGACCAGGTGTAGGCTACATGGTAGCTCTTTTCCAGGATTCTACAGCCTGGACTAATAAGTCATGCCAAGCTCTCTCTCAGCTATATCCCAAAGTCTGGCACCCCATGGTTCAGCCCCTGAGGGCCATCCAGCTTCCATCTCCCAACACTAAGTTCACTTCGTGTCTCTCACAACAGGGAGGAAACTTAGCATTCCTTGGAGACCTGAAGGGATGCGATGAACTTAAAAATTTTCAAGAGCTTATCAATCAGTCAGCCCTTGTTCATCCCTGAGTGGATGTGTGGTGATATTGTGGTGGACCTTTACTGGGCACTCTGCCAAATAACTGGAGTGGCACTTATACTTTAGTCCAATTGGCTATCCCTCTCACCCTGGCATTTCATCAACCAGAAGGAAAAAAAATAATAAGACATCATAAAATGAGAGAAGCCCCTTATGGGTCTTTCAACTCTCATGTCTATTTAGATGCAATTGGAGTCCCATGAGGAATACCAGATCAACTTAAAGCTGGAAATCAAATAGCTGCAGGATTTAAGTCAATATTTTGGTGGGTGACAGTAAATAAAAATGTAGATTAAATAAACTACATCTATTACAACCAACAGCAACGAGCTTTTCATGAGTTAAAAGAAAAACTCATGTCGGCCCCAGCCCTGAAGCTACCTGACCTAACAAATCTCTTCACACTCTATGTGTCAGAAAGAGAAAAAAATGGCAGTTGGAGTTTTAACCCAGACTGCGGGACCCTGGCCAGGGCCAGTGGCCTATCTCTCAAAACAACTAGACAGGGTTTCCAAAGACTGGCCCCCAGGTCTAAGGGCCCTTGCAGCAAAGGCCCTGTTAGCACAAGAAGCAGATAAACTAACCCTTAGGAAAACCTGAATATAAAGGCCCCCCATACTGTGGTAACTTTAATAAATACCAAAGGACATCATTGGTTAAAAAATGCTAGATTAACCAAGTACCAAAGCTTGCTGTGTGAAAATCCCCACATAACCATTGAAGTTTGCAACACCCATAACCCCACCACCTTGCTCCCAGTATCAGAGAGCCCAGTTGAACATAACTGTGTAGAGGTGTTGGACTCAGTTTATTCTAGCAGGCCCAACCTCCAAGACCATCCTCAAACATCAGTAGACTGTAAGCGGTACAGGGATGGGAGCAGCTTCGCCAACCCCTGCAAAGTGACTCTGAAGAAGACGACAAGCCCTGCTCCAGTCACACCTGGAAGCTGACTGTCCACGCATGGCTGAAGCATGAGGAAACACATTGCGGGACTCATTTTCCTTAAAATTTGGACTCGTACAGTAAGGACTTCAACTGACCTTCCTCAGACTGAGGGCTGTTCCCAGTGTATACATCAAGTCACTGAGGTAGGACAAAAGGTTGCTAAGGTCCTATTATTTTATGGTTATTTTAAGTGTACTGGAACTCTTGAAAAGAACCTGTTTGTATAATGTTATTTTATACAAGGTATGTAGCCCAGGAAATGACCGACCTGATGTGTGTTATGACCCATCTGAGCCTCCCATGACCACAGTTTTAAAAATAAGATTAAGAACTGAAGACTGGTAGGGGCTCATAAACAATACAAGTAAAGTGTTAGCCAAAACAGAAATAAAAAGGGTGCCCAAACAAGTCACCTTAAAATTTGATGCCTGTGCTGTAATTAATAGCAATAAGTTAGGAATGAGGTGTGGTTCTCTTAATTAGAAAAGAGGGTATATGGCAGAAAATAAGTACATCTGTCATAAATTAGGACTGTGTGGAAATAAATGTAAATACTGGTCTTGTGTCATTTAGGCCACTTGGATTAAAAAAAAAAAAAAAAGATGGAAAGGATCCAGTCCACCTTCAGAAAGGAAAAAATGGCCCTTCCTGTACTAAGGGTCAATGTAACCCCTTAGAGCTAGTAATAACCAATCCCCTTGATCCTTGCTGGAAAAAAGAAGAGCGTGTGACCTTAGGAATCCATGGGGCCAGACATGGTCCTTGAGTAAATATCTTGGTTCAAGGAGAAGTTTACAAATGCTCTCCTGAGCCAGTGTTTCAAACTTTCTATGATGATCTAAATGTGCTAGTACCAGAAATTCCAGGAAAAACAAGAAATTTGTTTTTGCAATTAGCCAAGCATGTAGCACAGTCTCTCAATGTCACTTCATGTTATATATGTGGAGGAACTGTAATAAGAGATCAATGGCCATAGGAAGCCCGAGAATTAGTACCTATAGACCCAGTTCCTGATTAATTCCTGGATCAAAAGAATCACCCTGATAATTTCTAGTCCTAAAAGCCTCAATTATTGGACAATATTGCATAGCTAGAGAAGGAAAAGAATTCACTCACCCCGTAGGATGACTTAGTTGTCTGAGACAGAAACTGTACAATGGTACCACAAAACCAGTCACTTGGTGGAGTTCAAATCACATAGAGAGAAAACCATTTAGTAAATTCCCAAAGTTGCAAACCATGTGGACCCACCCAGAGTCCCACCGGGACTGGACAGCCCCTACTGGATTATGCTGGATATGTGGGCATAGAGCTCATGCCAAATTAGCTGACCAGTGGGCAGGTAGTTGTGTTATTGGCACTATTAAACCATCTTTCTTCCTACTGCCCATAAAAACAGGCAGACTCCTGGGCTTTCCTGTCTATGCTTCCTGCGAAAAGAGAAGCATAGCTATAAGAAATTGAAAAAATGATAAATGGCCCCCTGAGAGAATCATACACTATTATAGGCCTGCTACCTAGTCACAAGATGGCTCGTGGGGATACCAGACCCCCATTTACATGATCAACCGAATCATACGGTTACAAGTTGTCTTAAAAATAATCACTAATAGGCCAGGCGCGGTGGCTCAAGCCTGTAATCCCAGCACTTTGGGAGGCCGAGACGGGCGGATCACGAGGTCAGGAGATCGAGACCATCCTGGCTAACAAGGTGAAACCCCGTCTCTACTAAAATACAAAAAAAAATTAGCCGGGCGCGGTGGCGGGCGCCTGTAGTCCCAGCTACTCGGGAGGCTGAGGCAGGAGAATGGCGCGAACCCGGGAGGCGGAGCTTGCAGTGAGCCGAGATGGTGCCACTGCACTCCAGCCTGGGGGACAGAGTGAAGACTCCGCCTCAAAAAAAAAAAAAAAAAAAAAAAAAAAAAAAAAAC